>NW_021318566.1:340830-426041 GCF_001605985.2 Dendrobium catenatum | reverse complement strand
ACTCTAGAAAAACTATAAACAGAGCCCTCATTCTTCATAAGAGGGGGGGGGAAGTGAAGAGAGAGAAGAAGAAGAGAAGAAGGAGGAGAAGGAAGAAGCTCCTCCTCGACCACGGCCTGAAGACGCCGGAACTCTGCCGGATTTTCGGGAAACGCCAGGAATTTGCAGAACTTTGTAACTTTGTGAGAAGTTGATTGTAAATTGACCGTCTTGATTTGTAAGACGGATCAACCTTTGTACATCAAACAAAAACTAGTGGAACTTTGCAACTGGGCGAGGCCCCGTGGTTTTTTCCCTCTTTCGGGTTTTCCGCGTAAAAACCTTAGTGTTCACTTCTCTTTTTTGCTTGTGTGTTGAATACTCGTACAACGCTAAGACGCAAATTTACAAACTCTACCGCCGCATATATTCTAGCACGCAACAATAATTATGGTTGATATCTAATTTTCTAACTTATATCTAACCTCTATGTATATTATATTTTTGCTCTATAAGATGATCATTGGTATGTCATCCAAAAAATTATCTTGATTGGGCACGAATCTCAATGCAAAATCAAGTTGTAAACTTCCGAAATTAAAATTGGGACCATTCAAACTCCGATTTCAGCAAACTTATAGTCGAACTGAGCATCTCGAGAATACGAACCCAACGACACCAAATCCAACCCAATTCGAGCCCAAACAGGTCCAAATCAAGAGTTAAAAGCGTTATTGGAAGGTTTGAACCACAATTTGGATTACCAAATGGTTTCCAAACATAATGTGCTTATAGTCAAATCGAGCGGCTCGACGAGACGAATCCAACGAGCCTAAGATCACCAAAATATGACATCACTAAGACATTCAAATGTCCATCAACCAATCCATGATCAATGGATTCATCATTGGTCGTCCATCCAACCACTCTCGATTTACCCTTGATTTTTCACTTATTTACGGGCCATGCCACTCCAAAAATCTATAAATAGACCCCTCATTTCTCTTGAAAAGGGATCCAAGCAAGAAGAGAAGAGAAAGAATAAGAGAAGGAAGAAGCTCATCCTCGACCACCGTCAGAGTTTTGCCGGACCACCACCTGAGGCCCTCGCCTTCGCCGGACCATCACTTGAGGCTCTCGCCTTCGCCGGACCACCACCTAAGGCCCGAAGTTCTTTCAAATCACCACCTGAAGCCCGAAGTTCTGTCGGACCATCACCTGACACCCGGACTTTTGTCGTACAATTATTACTTGTAACCTGATCGCCCTTGGAGGCGAGTCAGCCCATTGTAACCAACTCAAGTTCTAGTGGAATCATTTTCAACTAAGCCAAGCCCCGTGGTTTTTCCCCTTTCCAGAGCTTTCCACGTAAAAATCTTGTGTTCTCTGTGTGTGAGCTGAATATCCGTGCAATGCTAAGACGTAGTATTCTAACTCTATCGCCGCATATATTCTAGCCCGCAGCTGTTTAGCGCCGTCTGTGGAAACGCCAGTCGCACTATCCTAAAAGCACCACTGTAATGGCCAACAAGCGCAGTAATCGTATCTTGGGAGCCTCCCACTCCAATTCACATCAATTCCGGAATCAGTCCCTGAATCAGGAACGCCGGACATCTGCCTCTTTTTATCCCGTTGGCCAAAACCCTGCCGAAGAAAGGACTTCAGGACCGTCCCTGGAAGATCGTATCAGAAAGTTTGAGGAGTCTCAGAATGAGATCCTTCAACTCTTGCGAGAGACTCGAGGACCGGCAATAGCACCCCAAGAAGATATTCTTCTCCCTCGAGATCCATCAGGATTCAAAGATGTTCTTCATGTCGAGATTCCCCTTCCGCCACCAAGGATGCGCCCTCCAACACATCCAGAGAATGAGCTTGCTGACACGACAAGCTCTACCCATCCTTCGCGTGCGGGTCACTAGCATCACATTCCTCTAGACGTCCCCGAGGACTTAGCTCAACAACACATCACCGAACTCCCCCGCAATGCCCTACGGCATGAATTACGAAGACTAGTCCGAGAGGAGTTCCCATTTGGAGATATAAGACAATCTCTTCGTCAACGAGACTTTCAGGAGTTGTCACCCCTGACTGAAGCCATCCTTAATACCCTATTCCAGCAAGATTCAAACTACCGAGTATCGATTTGTACAACGGGACATCTGACCCATACAAACATATCGATCACTATAGGATCATAATGCACATCCAACGAGCCTCTAACGTGCTCCTATGCCAAGTCTTTCCAGCTACCCTCAAAGGGCAAGCTCGAACATAGTTTTATTCACTCCCCGCCAGATCCATTCTAACGTTCGTCAAATTAGCCAAAATATTTGTCGAACAATTTGTTGCTAATCGAAGGATGATTAGAGACTCTTCCCACCTCTCAGGAATTCGTTAGAATGAAAATGAGTCCCTCAAGGAGTATTTCCAATAATTTTTTACTGAGGTCCAGCAAATTCCAGGGATAGATCCCGAGTTATTTAGAGGTGTATTCCTCGGAGGGCTTCGTCCTAGCCCCTTCTACTCAGCACTCATGCGATATACGGTCCATTTTTTACGAATCTAATTCATCGAGTAAAGGCTCAAATCTCTGCCAACGAAGCCATTAACGCTCATAGGAAACAATTTGAGCAAACAACTAAAAAGTCAAAGCGCAGCACATTTGGCAAATTTTAAGTGGTATCCGGACCTAATACCTTTTCCCTTTTGTGAGGCTTTTTTTTCTTTTGAGCCATGAAAAAAAAGAAAAAAAGTCTCGCCCTTTTTTGTTGTCCTTGTCTAAGGGACATGTCAGATGGGTCACGAGGCTTGCGGCTGGATAAATGAATGAATCGTTTTCTTCTCCTTGAATCGGCCATGTCTCTATTCAATCCGAAAACAAACCCTTCGTCAAACGGTTGATATTAAATATTGTCTTTGATATTAAATCTCAACCATTGGATTAAGAAAAAAAATTGCCCAATATGAGAAGATAGAAAGAGTGAAATTAAAATAGTTTTGTACCGGTGTCTGATTCGAGTGCAAATAGACTCGTTTGAATGATATCGACAATATGAACGCACTAGGGCTATCTGTTTTGTAAAATGAGGCCCTGAACAAAAGAAATTAAGCACGGAAAGAAGACGCTTGCGAAGGGTTAAATACACACAAAATATTCAACTCGACGTCGACCTAATCATATATATTTTCAAACATAACAACGGGTCATATGTGACCAAAAGGAATAAATCCCAAAGCCGACGACAAATCGAGATAAAATGCATGATTTGATCCTTCAACAAACACAACAACGCTATATGAAAATAAATAGACTACGAGGGCAAGTGAAAAGACAGTGCAATTGACCGGTGCCAAAAATGAGGTCAACAATAGCGGCATATAAAGTCCTATATTTTGACTATTTCCTTTATAAACTTGGCAAATAGGACATCTCTGCACAAATCGGATAACATCACGCCTCAAATGGGGCAAAAAAAAAACGACGTTGCACTTGTTCGATTGTGTTCTCACATCCCACGTGAGCCGCAAGACCACCACTGTTCATTTCCATTATCAATTGATGTCTCAAAGAGGACATAGGAATGCAAAGAGCATTGCCTTTAAAGAGAAAGTTGTGCCTGAGCGTAAATTCTCCATAAGGTTTTTTTGGAAGACATTGCTCTCATGGTATGACAAAATTCTTATCAGTGCAATATAGGTCCTTGAGTGATTCTAATCCTGTAACCTCCATTTGTAGTTGTGTGAGTAACGCTGATCTGCGGCCCAATGCATCAGCTACCCGATTTTTACTTCCTGATTTGTGCTTCAAAATGAAGCTAAACTTTTGGAGAAAGATGATCCATCTAGCATGCATCTTGTTAATATTTTTATGTGTATTAAGGAATTGCAGGGATTGGTGGTCACTGCACAAAACAAAATATTGGAGTAGACAATGTTCCCATTGCTTGAGAGCTCATACGATGGCTTATAGTTCTTGTTCGTAAACCGACCAGTTTTGTCTCGCAGGGCTCAAATTTTTACTAAACAACTCAATTGCTTTACCTTCTTGAGACATGACAGCTCCAATACCAATGGTTGATGAGTCGGTATCCACATTAAAAGGTTTGTTGAAATCAGGAATTGTTAAATCAAGATCTGTCATTAAGGAGTTTTTAACGGTTTCAAAACTTTTTTGTTGTTCTACAGTCAACCAAAATGTCTTCGATCAACTTTAAACAATCTGTTATTGGCGCCATAATCATGCTAAAACTACAAATAAATCTTTAGTAGAAGTTGGTCAATCCGTGGAAGCTACGGATTTCTATTAAGGTTTGAGGGCGAGGCCAATCTTGAATGGATTTAACCTTGCGGGAACCCATACAAATTCCTTCGACGAAAATGGTAAAATCCAAAAAATGAACTGAACTTGTAGCAAACTCACATTTGAACTTATTTAAATATAAAGCATGCTCACATAATAATCCAAATAGTTCATACATATGCTTCTAATGGTCAGCAATAGATGAGCTAAAAACCAATATATCATCAAAATAAACGATACAACACTTACCAATAGTGATTTCAATACGTCGTTCATTAAGCACAAGAATGTAGACGATGCATATCAAAACAACATCACCTTCCACTCGTATAGCCCATTACGAGTCTTAAAGGCAATCTTCCACTCGTTGCCAGATGGGATTCTTATTTGGTGTTATCCACTGTGCAAATCTAAGTTTGAAAATATTTTGGCGCCTGATAAAGAATCTAACATGTCTTCTAATCTTGGTAAAAAAATCGATATTTGATGGTAATTTTATTGATACCACGAGTATCAATTCACATCCACCTCAACACCCATCCTTTTTAGGAACCAACAAAACAGGCACCACACATGGGCTTAGAGTAGGTTGAATCATTTGTTTGTGTAAAAGTTTATCAATAATTTGCTATGAATTTTGACGTTCCATCGGACTCATTTTGTAGTGTGGCAAATTTGGCAATGAAGCACCAGGTTTGAAGTCGATTTGATGCTGTATGGAATGAAGAGGTGGAAGCTGATCTAGTTGATCTATAGATACAACATCTGCAAAATCTGTGAGCGGCTGGAGTAGTTCCAGTGGAGAACTTGTTGCCTCTGTTTCCGAATTCCCTTCAGTCATGTAGACAGTTATTAGGGCCTTCCTTTCACGCCACAACTGCATCAAAGAGTTCCCAGAAATCACACTTAGAGCAGCCTGATCATTGCTTGCAGTTGTCACAGGAGTGTGTTGTGGTTGAGAGTTGGGAATCAAACGTAGCTTCCGTCCCTTCCATTCAAACGAATAAGCATTGGCACACCCATCATATGTTACCCCCGTATCGAATTGCCATGGGCGTCCGAGAATGAGATGGCAAATGTCCATATCAAGGACGTCACATAAGACTTCGGAGGCATAATATTTTCCAATGGAAAAAGTCACCCTACACATTTCTAATACAAGGATATCAATAAGCTTTTTCACCTAACTGATCTTGTAGGGGTTTGAACTTTTTGTAGTCTTAAGGTGTAAGGCATGAACAACAGACTTTGAGATTATATTTTTAATGCAACCATTGTCGATTAATAAGTTACACACCTTAACATTAATTGTGTATTTAGTTTTGAAAATGGCATTCCTTTGTGAGTTCACATGTTGTCGGGGCATGGGCAACAATTTCTGCAAAACACATGCCACAGGCTCCCCCTCGTCACCTGCTACTTCCTCAAAATCATTCTCATTCTCGCCTTCAGCTATGACTTCATTGGTTTATAATTCACCTTCCATTAATTGCAATTGTTGGCAGTTTGGACATTTATTAGATTTGTGACCCGATTGGAAACAACGAAACACTTCAATGTCGTAGGGTTGGCAAATAGGTTTTCTTTTGCTGTTGTTTTGGGTTTATTTGTGGCCTTATTCTCAACGACTTGCATATTATGACCAACATATGCGTTAAACTTTATGTTGGTTTAGTTACTGTTGACGTTTGGCCTTTGTTGTCATAAGTTGTATGATCGTATAGCCATGAGAAGAGCAGTTGATTTGTATTTCAGCCTTCAATGCGAAGTTAACAGCTTGAGATAGCGACAAAACGAAAGTCAGTTCAAGCTTATCTTGAATGGCAACCTTCAATCCCACATTGTAACAAGCCATAATTTGGTTATTAGATTCTTTGAGATTGTTGCTGGCACTAAATCGATAAAACTCTTTCTTATAATCACTAACACTTCTATTCCCTTGAGAACAATGTTGATTTTGCATATAAAGCAATTGTTCGTTGTCAGTGGGTAGAAAGTGTCCCCTGAGCAATTATTTCATCCGAAACCAGTTCCGCACCTCCCCTTTTCCTTCTTTGTGTATGGACTGTAGTACATGTTTCCACCAAGCATTGGCTTCGCCTTTCAATCTACAAGTTACATACTTAACTTGTTTATCGGGAGCAATTTCCATGTACTTAAAAAACATTTCAACTGCCTTTTCCCCATTAAGATAATCTTCTACGTGTAACCTTCCGTCAAAAAATGGAATGTCCATTTTGATGCAAAAATCCCATTGCGGCCTTGGCAGTCCACCAAATCTATGGCGTGGATTATGATATTGTGGGATTTCTCCTTTTGCAAAATCGGAACCATCTCCTTGATGTGGAAGTTCGGCCTCATCATCAAAATCAGAAATTTCAGGTAAGTGAACCAGTGGTCTTCCGCCATTGAGCCCTCGATGATGAGCCATTCTGTGGGTCGGTAATACTGCCGGTTCAGGTGTTTGATGGTTGCCGCTATATGCCTTGCGCTTTTGTGAATCATCACACATTTCTGTGGAAAATCGGCGGAACTCAACTGTGAGTTCATCTGGTTGTCTTATGATCCTGGATTGCACCGTCCATGGAGCATCCACACGAGCATCCACATGCCGATCGTCTTCAGGAGCGTGTTGTCTACTGCTTTTTGCCATATGCTCCCAGTTGGCTCTGATACCTGGTAGCAATGCAATAGGGAAAGAAGATAACAGAACAAGAGAATACTAAGTAACTGGTTTTTAGTAATAATATTCAAGATGTCCTCCGTCCATTACAGTTGCTATATGTATTTTCCTCTGTCAAGGATATCTGATAATTCTAAATGCAGTAAAAGTAATAAAAAAGTATATTATGTACTATATGTCGTATAGTTAGTTATAAAAGCAGAGAAATACTAAGTAGTTGTAAAAACAATAAAGGTTGAGAACGTGGAAGAAGGAAATAAGCCTGCAAAGTAGAATAAGATAAAGTGAGTCCGCATCACTTAATTTTTCATGGTAGAATTGGCCATAAACCCATAAAAATTTTTCTAATAAATTGTTTGAGTGTTGGCCAAAAAAATTTGATGACAAAAGGAATGTTAGAAAAGCTTTCCAACGACTATTTTTGTGCCAAAAAAAGTAACAGTGGATGTTTTAGGGGGACAAGAATGAAATTAATGATCTCAAGTCAATGTTGAATAATTCCATTTGAAAATGCCATAAAAAATATCTATTGTTAATATAAAAATACTGATGAATTATTCAGCCTTTGCAATCCACAGATGACCTGACGCACATCAATTTCCTATGAGCCGCTATAAATCTTGGCATGTCCGGATTTCTAATGAGAAATCCATCATTAACATCTAGCTTTATAACTAGTGAATTGCTCATTCTCATTGATATTTCTTCTGTGCAATAATACAATATAAATAAAATATACATACACACTATCAAAATGGTATTCCAATATTTTCTATTCAGTAAAAGTTTGAGTAGCATCAGTGGCAAATAAGATTAGAGAAAGTTGTCTTAGATGGTTTGGTCACATAAAATGTTAGCTTTCCGATTACCTGGTTAGGAGAGTAGAAGTATTAGATTTGGCGTATACTAAGAAAGGTAGAGGTAAACCCTAAACAGACTTAGTTTGAAAATATTATAAATGACATTTTTATTTGATTTACAGGAGAATTTGACTCTTAACAGGGACACAATGAAGGAGGATTCATATAGCTGACCCCACGTAGGGAATAAATATTTGATGTTGTTGTTGTTGTCATTATTGTTATACTAAAATAATAAACTCATAATATTGTCCAAAATTTAAGTTCATAACAATTAGAATTTATATAAGTTCATATAAAATAAAAATAATTTAATTGATGACTACATCTATATAGTTGATGAGTGATTATTCCTTTTCAATGTCATTTATTATTTCCTCCCAATCATCAATATCCTCAAGCTACTTTGAAGTGGGAGGAGGATACCAAGCATGTGGCAAATTTATCAAACATTGCAACTCTTCGTCAAGTGTCAACCTTGACCTTAGCTCACATCTCTACAATTAATAAACTCTTACACAGCACTCATTCAAATGCACATAAAATTTGATTTCCTCAAAAAAAGCTTACTTTTACCCTACGAGCTTTTAGCCCATACAGTCCTTATTTCCTTATTTACGTCAAGAAAATAAGGCATCAGGTAACTTTATTAATTGTAGAGAGCACCAAACCATCCCATGTTGTATCTAAATAAGCTGAGATGCTATGTCTTTTCTTGTACCAAAAAAATATCTAACAAAGGGCAAAACTATCTGCAGTGCTCTCTATATCTTCTAGTTTTTCATCATATATTTTTTATCGGCATAAGGATACACTGGATGCAATATCGTTCACCTTATTGAATGACTATTACAAAAATTATCTTGCAGAAGAAAATTTCCCAAAATTCGGAAATGGTTATAGCAATAGAAGAAAGAAACTTTGGAGATGGTTTTAAGGATGAAATGTACAATTCCATCCTAGAATTTGTTGTTTCCAGAGCCAAAGAACTGGCAACAAGCCCTCCTGGCGATCAAGATGAAATGAATCAATTAATGGAGGAAAGAGAATCATTTTTTGAAGAGAGTGAGGAAGCAAAGAAGGCGTTGGATATAACACAGGTATCTTGCATATGAGCGTCTTAAATGAAACTTCAACATTACAACGGATTTATTAATCAGTTATTTCTTAATTTTCAAAAAGTAGATCAAATGTCATGTAGTGTGTTTCTCCTTTTCAAGAATGATTCAAGCAAACACCCTGAAATGGTGATAATGGAAGACGGAAGTAGAAAGGAGAGTGGTGGCTTTGAAGATGATGAGAGACTAGATATTTTACTTGTTCAACAAGGCAATGAGGAAAGAGACGAATCTGATGGGAAAATGGTAGAGGGGTCAAGAGATTTATGTGAGCAAACTGTAGCCCTTTCCCATGAATCAAGTTTCACTGCAATTACAGAACCTAAGGTAAGCAGTGTAGAGGCAGAAAACCAATCTCTGAATTTGCTTTTCACATTGCTTTATATATGTCAAATTCATCCTTATTTCTCTTCTTCAGATGAGCAGTTGCAACGACTTGGTTATGATCAAGGCTAAAGAGGATTTTCAATTGATAGATCATAGTAATGGTATTATGCATATTGAAGAAGATAAAAAGGGGGTAGAAGTAATTAACCACCCTTCAGCTGTTGAAGGGGTTGAGGGGTTGATCGATGAAATTCAAGGAACTGAGGTATCTTCCATGGAGAATATTCAACTCATTTATAATCTGCTCTGTCCCCTAAAAATTGTGTGAAGTACTAACCTCTATAGTTTGCACTAATGAATATTCAGCTCATCTAATCTAACTTGTCCCGAAATAACTATTTTAGAAGTACTTCCCTTAAAGTTTTTACTCCACAGCTGATTGTGGCAGTAGAAGAGAAGAACCAGTTGGAAGATAATAGTATTTGTGACCTTAATGATGTTATTCAGGAAGAGAAAACAGAAGAAAACCTGTTAAACGGACTCAAAGAAAATGTGGAATCATCTGAAACTGAAGAGGATTTTCAATTGATATCTCATATTAATGGTGTTACACATACTGAAGAAGACAAAATGGGGGTAGAAGAAAGTAACTACGCTTATGCTGATGAAGGGGTTGATGGATTCATGGATGAAATTCAAGGGAAAACACAACCTCCTTTTGGATCATCATTAAAGAAAGAAGCTTCGCCAACTGAGGTATCTGCCATTAAGAATATTCAACTCGTTATATTCTAGTCTATCCCCCAAAATTTTATTTTTTGAAGTACTAACCTTCACAGTTTTTCCTCCTTTAGAGCTGTACTGTTGAATATTTAGATCATCTAGTTCAACTTGCTCCCCAAAAATTTGTCCTTTTGTTAGAATACCATGAGAGGATAGTTTCAAGAAAGGGAAGAAGAAGAAGTTGAAGGATGAAGAAGGAGAAGTCTGACCGTAACAGAGAAATAGAAAAATGAATTGTATTGAATAATCATACCGTAGATACAAGCCTCTTTATATAGAGGTTACATAAGGTAAAACCGTAATATAGACTAGGTAACATAATTAAATACAAATATATGCTTAGTATGCTAATAATTTCTTCACAGTTTTGCTTTTCAAATAGCTATCAGCCTATCATAATTCTGTTTGGCTATAATTTTTTTATTATATTTAATAAAAATTTAAAAATAGATCTATCAAAGTGTGATAAATGTAAAAAATAATAATAATAAGAGGAAAAAAATCTAATACGTACGTCAGCTTTCATAAAAATATATTTTTTCCATAGTAATTTACTAACTTTTACCGAAATTGTAGCCACCTCAAAAGGACACTTAATTTGCTAGTCCTTATGTTTTCAGTTTTTCCTCCTCCAGAGCTGCACTCATGAGAACCCTGCAATGATTATAGTGGTAGAAGAGAAAACTCAGTTGGAAGAAAATACTACTTGTGACCTTAATGATGTTATTCAAGAAGGGAAGACAGAAGAAAACCTGTTGAATGGATTCAAAGAAAATGTGGAATCATCTGAAGCTGAAGAGAAACTTAGAGAAAATGAAGAATGCCCCTTAACGGAATCCCAAAGAGTCGAATTCTCCTTGGAGCATTATAATCTGATGGCATACAAAGAAAATCCACTGATTCAGTTCCAGGGAATAGAGCCAATTGTAAGAGAAGCGAAAGCATGTTTAGACGATAGATTCCCTCTTTCCATAGAACCAAATATGATAATAGTTCAACCAATCCAGGTAATTTTTTTTTTTGTTATGATCTCTGAGAGCAGTTTTTTCTTCAGCAAAGTATCCAGTAAGTACTTTCTTAACTTTTTCTCCATTTTCAGGATAATAACCTCAGCAAATCTGAGAAGGCTCTTGAAATAGAGGAATCCCATATCGAAGCTGGTGCCGAAGATTCGGAAATTTCTCCAGATGAAGAAGTAGAGGAGATAGAAGATGATTCCGTTTCAGTTCAATACCATGAACTTGAAGCTCCCAAAGATAAATTGGAGAGGGAAATTGAATGCCCACAAACTTTACCAGCAGATAAGAAAGAAGAAGCTGAAATTCACAAAGAATCAGTCGCTCAAATCAAAGAAGAAGAACAAATTTTAAAGCTTTCTTTTGATCTGGTAGAGAAGGGAGTAAAGAAGATAGTGGCCCAAACAGTTAAGCAAGATACAAAGACAGGATTGATTGATGTGGATGAGAAGCACCAACGCAAAGTAGATGGCGATGAAAATACTTTGTCAAGTAAAGAAAAGCAACAAAGGATAGCAACGAAGAAAGTAAAGAGAACAGAATACATGTTCATGGGCTATCCTAACGGTTATTTTTTCTTGTTGACGACAGTAGCAACAGCCTTTGCAGTTTTGGCCTTTCTCTATACAGAAGGTTTTATTACAAGAACCGCCATTTTGGAAAATTTCATCACAAGCTAAGCCTGCTCTTTTATTCATCTTGCAACTACATTATCTATACTTTTCTGGAAATATATGAGTAGATGCTGAAACTTGTAGGTTAAAATGTACTTTTTTATTCATCTTGCAATTATATTATCTATATACTCAATCACTGGGGAAATTATTGGGTTTGGACAGCGGACGCCGTCCGGAGCAAATGAAAATGTGCCACGTCACCCTTTACTCGGTACTGAGTAGTACCAAGCAGTACCGTGCTCAGTACTGTTTAGTACCGAGCTCAGTATGCTTGGTACGGTTGAAGTACCGAACAGTAAGCTATGTCCGGTGTCCGAACCCAATAATTTCCCCAATCTCACTGACTTTTTTATTTTTCTTTCCTCTGAAATTACGTGCATGCAGATGAACAAACTGCCAGTAGAGCCAACCAAATCAATTAAGTAGGAGACTCATTAATTTCAAAAAATATTTAATAGTTGTAAAAGTAATTTATATCTAAATATTAATGTTTTTTTATAAATATAATTTAGTTATTAATTATCATGAAAGTAAAAGTAATTTAGTTAGTAAGTTATGAATATTAATTGTAATTTAGTTATTATAATTGTAATTAATCTATGAATATCTACTTATTAAGTTATGAATATTTATAAAGTTAATTTATTTATTAATTGTTATAAAAGTAAAAGTACTTTAGTTATTAGAAAAATTAAATTATTTAAGGTCGGATTGACGGCAGAAAACTAATAATTGGAAGAGCATGCATAAGAGAAATAGTTTATTTATTTTCTGCTGAAAATGGATTTTATTAAATTTGTTGTCTCAAAACTATTTTAATTATCTAAGTTTTAATTTTGTATAACATTGAATATGTTTATTCTATAATTCATAACATAAATATTTAAATGATTTGTTAATTGACATGAGCACTTGTGTGTGTGTTTGTGTGTTTTTTTTTTTTTTTTTTTTTTTTTTTTTGAGGATACAAAAATCACATCACATATAATGTTACGTTTCATTATATATTATGATGGTGACTTGAATGTTACGAAGAATTTCATCCCTTTAAACAGCGGTGGAAGGACCCGTCCAATCGAAATAAATGAGAATCCTACACTTGTATAGTTAAATGTAAGAATTCTTCGAGCATTGCACCATGATAGTGAGACATGCAGTATTGAACTTGTATGTTGTCTTCCAAATAACGAAGGATACACACCAATTCAAGTCACGGTTAATGAAACTCGAATGCGCATTTTGATTATTTATGTTCAAATTCACAACTGCAAAGATGTGCCATAAGCCTTGGTGCTCCTAATCAGATGGGTTATAATGACCCGTCACCCTCTTCCCAACTTGACAGGTTTGTGCGCACCTAATTTGAACTCGATGTAGATTATAGTCCTACCAAATTGATGAGTTTGAATTTAAACATTACCATTACATTGTACTATGTGTTGCAGACCCACTGCACAGCCCCGCTATTGCACATGACAGTAGCCACTTTAGCGTTAGTGAACGTTCAGTACAACATGCACCAATGTGTGTAGGCCATTTAAGTCTAAGTGAGTGTCCATCATTGTTTGAACAATATGCGAGAGGCGTGCAAGTATTAGTGATCAGACGTCTTCAGGCGTACCGATGTTTGAGCTCCACCAACAAACACAACATTTCCACCAGGGAAATGATGTTGAACGCGAACCTATTGTTGAAGAATATAAGACGATGGATAGCAGAACTAGTGAAAGCTCGAGTGAAACCCCCATAGGGGATGAAAGAAATCCAACTGCAGAAGACTATGATGTCTCATTACTTGGGCATGAGTCGGTCCGTGAGCATGATTTTCGTAACATACCTGAGTTAGGAGCTATTGTGGCAAATAATGAATATGTTAAACGATATGCTCAACATAGGAGTGGGATTGTACCGATGCAGTCGATGCCCCAACTATAAATTTTGTTTGGGAATTAGATGGCATCATTCCATAACAATTGTAAAAGGATAACTTTTAGCAGTAAGAACGCCCTTCAATATGCACTTAATGGGTGGTCAATCATTAATAATGTGGAGCACATCAAAAGCACATCTAATAAAGACAAGACTTACACTTAGGTGTACACAACATGATAACCTCTCCCATCCATGTTTATGGCATTTACATGCTGCAAAAAGAAAGCGACTTGGTGGTATATAAAAAGCCTCATCTAGTGGTCTTCCACATACTTGCATGAATCATATCATGATAACTGGCCATCGTAATTGCAAGTCCAAGTTTATTTTTAACTACATCACTGGCCATTCTTCGACAACAAATAAATATGAAGCCACATGAAATCATTGCTCGGATGGAGTCAAAGTTTGACATTAAGATTCCTTACATTAATGCTTGGGATGCATGGAGGAAGGCTATGAAATCAATCTTCAGTAGTTTTGAGGACTCATACTACTCATTACACCGTTACATGGAAGCCATTAAAATTGCACTTCCATGATCACTTCACAACATACAAGTTATTGAAAATAATCGCTTCAAATAACAATTCTGGGCATTCAGTCCAACGATCGAGGGATGGCAATTCTGTTGCCCGGTGCTTTGCTTGAGACATTTTTATTGGGCAAATACAAAGGGACTCTACTTGCCACTGTGGGCATTGATAGGAACGGTGGACTATAGGCTCTTACATTTGCTATTGTGGAGGCTGAGTCAAATGAGTCTTGGTCTTAATTATTGTAGATGCTCCATAACCTTGTTCCACAAATTTGAGCCTTATGATATATATGCAATGTGTTCTGGTATGACGGTGGGTGTAAGTGGAGCTCATATTTATGCTATTATATAGAACATATGAGGCTTTCATGATATAATGAAATAATCACAATTTGGCTAGACACTAAATCAAAGTGCATATGACATGTCAATTATAGAATTTTGAGCTAGGGTTGATATTCGCAATGAGAGCCACATAAGACTATCGCCAGTCGAATTGCATGTGGTGGTATGACGTCCGCTATTCGCTCCATTTGAACGCTAAATCGTATGTCAAAATTAGGTATGTGAGTAGTGCGATGTAAACATTGACCACCGACGTCAATATTTTATGTTAAGAAATAAATAAATAAATAAATAAGAAAGAATATACATAGAATATTCTTATTTTGATGTTAAAATATAAAATTTAATTAAAAATAAATTATTATATTTTGAAATAAAAAAAAAAATGAATTTTTCAGTTGGAGATGCCCTAAGTCATCATCTTAACCTATTTAACACACGCACATTAGTAAGGGTCGGGCATTCCAGTTTTTACTTCTGTTCTCTCTGAGTTCTCTTCACCTGCCGCTATGGTGGCATCGGTATCGTCTACCGATTCGTACTCTTCCTCGACGGATTCCTCATCCTCGTCGAGACGCGATCACCGCCGCCGTCCGCGCCGGCTATTGGAGAAGGACGATCTCAAGGTCCGCAAGAGACATCGGACGCGGACGAGGAGGAGGCGGAAGCACCGTTCTTCCCATGATTCTTCTTCTTCCAACTCCGATACTTGCAGGCGAGTTTCCTCAATTTTAATTTCTCTCCTTCTATGATTGTTTTATGCATAGGGCATATGTTGGAGTAGGTTATTAGTTTGGGACGTTCTTCGTGATGGATTCTGTGAAATTCTGATCTGATGGAAGGTAGAAAATATTCTGTTTCTATTCGTGTTCTGTTGTTGCCTCAGGCCCCTTTGATAACAAATCACTCTTTTCTCGCATTTCTTATTTTATCAATTAATCTAGTCAAAAGATATGGCTGGGCTGAGATCTTAACTAATTTCTCTGCGTTTGTGTCAAGGTTCCAAGATTGAGTTTAGTTTGTCATTTTTTTTTGGGTGAATTTTACATCAATCCGGGAGAAAAGGGTTTAGTGGCCATTCCCATGCCAAAGGCTGTTTAACCTTGTTTCTTAGACAGCCGTAGGTTCTTTAGGGGCTGTATGGCAACAAGTGGGATTTATTAAATCCTGTAAATCTGGATTTAGTAAATCCTGAAATGATTAAATCCTAAAAATTGTTTGGTATGTCAAGTGATAAATCCAGTTAAATCCTCATAAACTGTTTGGTAACATTTTTAAGGATCATTGGCAGTTAGGGATTTAAAATTGATGGAGATTTTTCTGTAATCAAGTTCATTGCATAAAACATAATACCACTAGTTTGAGTTCATACAATATTAAACAAATTTTAATTAATGAAACTTTAATTGTGTAAAAAAAAAAATTAAACAAATTTCAAATACAGGAAATGCCAAAATAATATTAGCCAAAAAACAAAGAAGATTTCATGACTTCATATATGTAGAATTTCGAAATGAATTTTCTCACGCCGATCGATTTCTTTGACTTGCAATTCTAAATAAAGAAATACAAGGAGTAATTATAAAATATATGCTTTTCACGAGGAATACACGTTCTTGCTTCGCAAACTCTGCAATCAAGAGTGAACCCATATTTTTTGAGATAGATGGCATTAGATGACTCGTTGTCGCTCACCGATTCAACGTTATCTTTGTCAAACCTGGTGTTAAAGATTCGCTTCATTCTGAATTAATTTACCCTAACCATTGTACTACCAAAGAATAGTTTGTCGCGTTAACACAGCAAATATCATATGACAATGGAATACTACAATTAACCTAGCATAGTGATTTTTACAAAATAAATTAAATACAATGCTTGAGGTAGTCAAAAAAATAACAATAATTCACCACTATGTTCATGTTGAGAAGAAATGCTAACAACGAAAATTCAATATATTCATCATTTTTAATTTTTACCTATTTTGCAACATGCACAATATAATTTTCAAACTAGTACAAGCATCTCATTGCATTACACACAAAAATAAGAGAAAAAATTCATTGCGGAAAAAAAAAACTAGCTAACTGTGTTCTGCACAACAAGGAAAGGAAGGAAATTCGCTACCTGACGCCTAAGCCTGACGCAGCGAAGTAGCTTAACGATTATGAGAAGAAAAAATCGCGAGGTTGAGGAAGCTAGGGGAATGAACGTCTGCGTTCATTTGTAGAAATAGGGCGAAGCTGCGCAGTTGACGACACGGGCGCCGCGGGTAACATTTCAGCTTCGACTTTAAATCCCGTTAAATCCGGCTACCCGATGGATTTACTAAATCCCGGATTTAAGCCGTAAATCCGTAAATCCGGGATTTAACGCGCACACAAAAACAGTTTGGCTGGATTTTAGCGTAAATCCAACTTAAATCCCGCTATAAATCCGATACCAAACAGCCCCTTAGGTTGGAATTCGTTCATTGTGTCGATAAATAAGGTCTAGTGGATCCTTGCAAGCTCAATAATAACACAGGTATCCCCTTTGCAAGGGCTCGGCCAAAGGGCTAGGAAGAAGCTTTTAGTTGTCAAAAAGAGAGGAATGAGAGAGATTGCCCTAAGAGAGGTGCAGTCTAGAAGTGGCAAACTAGACCCGGCAGCTTTGATTTTTTTTTTTTTTGGATGAATTTCTTTGCACTTTTTGATTATTTTCCTAAGGCCTGATAAAAGCTACTATTTCTAAGCAAGAGAAAATACAAGATTACTTGAATTTTAAATCAAAGAAAAATATTCCTCCTTTTAGGTTTTCCTCTCTTTGTTACAGTTGATTACCAGTTTATCATAGTGGCGGTGGATTCTGCAATTTTTAATTACTCCTTGTATTCATAAGCTGTACTTTAAATTCTTCCTCTTTGAACTTCTTGTTTTTTCTTTGGCTGATCCTATGCATGCAGAGTGGGTGAGAGAAAAAGGTGCTAAAGCTTGTATTGTGTCCCCATGTAATCTAACTTGCTATGCAATGGTGGTACGCTGCATACATGATTGTTATACTCTCTGTAGCCACTTGGATTAATCAAAACCATCTATTTTTTCTTTAACTCTTATAAATTAAAACTTCTGTAGATTTTATTCTTCTTTTTTATAAATAGCTGGTGTGTTTTTGTTTTGTTAGGTAACAGTTGTTTTTTCTATTTTTAAAGTTTTTATTATATCCATTGTAATTTTATCAGCAACTCATTTATCGTGGTTTATTTATTGCGTTTGAGGAAATTCCATTTTCTTGACTTTTTATTCCTTTTTTTTCATTTCTTTGCTACCGTGAATTTTGAGAGTTGCCTTGTAAAAATTATAAAGGTCCATATCTTATTTAAAACTTGGATACACATGTCATAATAGTTGACATGAAATATGTATTTGTATAAATCTTTATAAGTAGAAAGGAAACAAGGTATATGTAGCATGGATCGAAATTGAAGTTCTTCAAAAAATTACTATTATTATTATTATTATTATTATTATTATTAGATTTCATGTTGAACTTTGATACCAATTATCCTTATTTAATCCGTGCATGGCATATTTCTTCATGTTAAGAAATTTCTTGGCTGATTTCTTTCACAAGGTCATGATGAATTATTGATTATGTGCATTCTTTAATATGTAGTGAGAGCTCGTTAGATAGCAGTCATGTGGAATCAAGCCATTCAAGGAAGCAAAAACATGGGGACAAAGTGAAAAAGGTGAGCTCAAATTACCTCATGATTTTTTACTTCAAATATTTGCATCATGCTTGTCCATGGTATCTTTAAAATGTATTAACTAACCTTTTATATTTTGAATTATAACTTATTAGATCAAGGAGAAGGATAGAAGCAGAAGTCGCAAGCACAAACATGATAACAAACCAGCTAAAAAGGTACAAAACTTTTTTTCTATTATGTTTATCTTCTATGTTATTGGTCTTTATTTTTTCAACTTTACATTTGGCTTTCTGAGTTTAAAGCTAAATGTAATGTGTAGAGAATGCATCGAAGGTTCTGTTTGGGATAGATCTTGTTATCCGTGAAGTCAATTATAAATTTATTGTAGAAAAGTTGTGGTTGAATTAGTTACTATTGTTTGATAATCTACTTTTCATGATGTTGTTTATAAATTCTAAAAATGATTTGTTGTTTGCCCTTATTCTTGTTGGAGCTCACATGAATAAGTTCATTCTTACGAAATTGATTTTGTTTTAAATATATTTTAAACATGCCATTCTTGATAATCCAGGCACTTTCATAAATGTATTGCTAGAATAAAAACTAATGTGTTTTCTCAACATTAAACATAACCATATAAATAACTAAAATATGAAACTTCATTGCTCAAACTAGCACAAGTGTTAAAAGTCTAGATGAAAAAGATTCAGACATACAGATCTTAAGTATATCTATGAAATACAGCACAAAGAAAGTGATTTTTTTCAAGAATGGTTAGATCAGATATTTTTTAAAGGCTAAAAGAACTTATAAAATCAAGAAAACAAAAGAGAAATCCTTCGAAAATACAAACTAAAGCTGGAAGATGAGTACTGGTGGTGTTTTCTGGTGTTGTGGCTCTGGCAAGGAGGATGAAATAGGGTTAAGGAGAATTGAAACATTTATAGCATTGTAAGATTGAGGAAAACTGAGTTGGTTTTTACTAGTCCCCTGGCAAAACAGTTGAACATGCTCTGGAAAAGTGGAACTGCATAAGCTGGCTAGCAAGTTTGGTTTGCAGAATTTGCACACGTCAAGCAAAGGGGCAAGCTGCTTTATACATTGTTCAGTGAGAGTTGAGGGAACATAAGGCAAGTTATCTTGATGAGAGTGAAGGAACTTAGAGGCATTTAATGGGTATGTTCTCAGTTCTCTTTATTTACATAGAGATGGTGGGTAAAGCTCTTTTTAAGGAAATGAGAACTAACGAAGAGGCAGTGTGAAGGAAGGCCACAGCAGTTGGAGAAATAATATTAAGTTATTAACGTTCTCAAGTCAAGAGTAATCCATCAGAATTGGCAATGCTCTTCTCTAGAGGATGCAACAGATTAGGGAGCGATTGTTTACAAGTGCTACTATTTTGTGAAAGATATCAATTTTCTAATAAATGCCCTATTTGTAGCACAGTTTGCTATCTTGCCTTCAACATGGGTCGTGGTGTTAGAGAATGTCTTATAAGGAAACTGTTATGATGCATGTAGTAAAGAAGAAGATGATTAAACATGAGTTATGATTATGTTGATGAGTTCGATTTCAGAAGTAGTTTAATACGAGTTAATACCTAGAATAAGAATATTGTTCAATCAATAATATCGTCTAACATAGTAAGAAAGTTCATACATGAGGTCTATGCGAAGAAAACAAAACCTTACTGAGAATCGAGGTGCCTTTATTCTTATGACAGTTACGTAAAACCTTAAAAGATAAGTTGGGCGATTCAAAATGGATTTTTTTTTTTTAACTGGAAGGCGATTATGTTTTCTTTTGCAATGAGTTAAAAAGGAAATTACTATGTTAGGAAATACTTTCCCAAGTAAAACCTAATTATTTTGATGAAATCAGTGAGAACGATCCACAAATCCAAAGAAAAAATTAGAAAAATAGTAATTTTGTTGCAATAATCAAAACTAACGGAAGAAAAATAACAAGATACAATTGATCCTCTATTAGAGAGGAGGATCTACTCTCCCAAATCTCTAGACGCCGCTAGAGCCCAAAAACATGAACCTAAGCCAAATTCAAGATGTCATAACTCTAGAAAAATAAATAATTTAATGCATACAATCCAAAATAAAATCTCTAAAGTCCCTACATTCAAATTTTCCTCCTAACTCCCTTCAATAAACCTTCCTAAACCGCTCTGTCTGCGCGTCGGATCGCGCAGCATATGCAAGAGTCGGAGAGTTCCGCCTCTGTTTGTTCGTAGGCCAATCCCTTTGGACCGTCTGGACCAGTCTAACATACTATTGAGGCATAACGACGTGTTTCAACTTTTACAATAATGCATTTCACGTTATGTCCAAAACCTGTGAATCTTCATTGTGATTTAATAACTTGAATGCAATTTTTTAATTTATTGTGTTTAGTGTCCTCACATTATTTACTACCTCCTTTTTTGTGGGTTGGCTCTTCGACGTTGGAGCTGGTATCTGTATCCGGGGTAAATGGACTTTGAACTTGCTTGCTGGATGTCATTATGGGCTTTGAGGGCTGTCTACAGAAGCAGCAGTCTGAGCGGAGTGGCAGCCCGGTTCAGCTTTCAAAGGTTACTTCATGGTTTCATTTGGGACGACTTTCTTACTGCTTCTTAAAGAGACTTCTTAGTTCAAATATTAAAGTTTTTACTAGAAAGTTGCTTAAAGAAGCAGTAAGAAAGCCATCCCAAACGAAGCCTATATCTATTAAACCGTTCAATTCGATTTTTTTTTATAGTTTTTTTTCCATTAATGTTCTAATGTTTTTATTTTCTGTTTTCTTCAGCTCCTTGGGCGTGACAAGGATGATAGCGTTCGTCGCAGCGCTGTTTCTGGTAAAAAGGTGAGTATCTACCTACGTTTGAATTGATCTTTTCGGTTTCATTTGGAATGATTTTTTTACTGTTTCTTCAAACGAGCTGCTTTAAAAGCCATAAAAAAATTATCCCAAAACAAAGCCTTATTACTTCAAATTCATCTCCAATTACTCGAGAGTTTTGTTCCCTTTCTCTAGATTCTATTAAAGCTTGAGAAATCAAAGGAGGATAAGAAGGCAGAAACCAATCGCAATGAGTTGCTCAAGTTTTTGAATGCTAGTTATGATTGATTTGATGATTACAGAAATATTTACGCTATGGGGTTTTTTTTTTTGGTTTGCTTCAGATCACAGTCATGCTTGATCTGTTTACATTACTGTTAGTTTAATGAGACATTAGAACTTCTGGTATTCTCAGCTATGGATAATCTATGCTAGTACATGGCTCGTTTCTTTTGTATATTGATGACCATTTTTTTTATTTTTTCTTTCTTCCCTGTGTTCATCATTTTCATTCTAATCATGTCCCAATGCTTTGATGGAGCTTGATGGTGAACTTGTAAAATATGGACGCAACGTGAGGACAAAGGGTTTAGGCAAATAGATTTGAAATCATTAATTTTGAGATTAATATAATATAAATTAGTTATATAAAATATTAATTTCAAAATAATATATAAGGATTTCAAAGCTTATTTTGATATAATTAATAAATTATTTTGTAGATAACAAGAAATACTTCTCCATTTAAGAAAAAAAAAAAAAACCTTAAGAATGTTGAAGTATTTCTTGTTAAATACTTTTTATTAAATATAAAAAATTATATAAGAAACTTTTTACGCTCAGTTTAACTATTAATAATTAGTTTTAAATGAATTAAAGAAAATTATATAACTGCACATATCACGTAAACTTTATTTAAAGATTCTTCTGCAACTACATAAATATAAAAACTTTAAACTATTTCTCCCGTAATTTATAATCTGTATATTGCCATCGCTAAATTTCATATAAAATAATCCGAGAAAACTCGTAGAATAAAATTGAACTTCTCCACATGGCAATTCTCTTCTTAATGGAAATAGCAGATATTTTCCTGATCTAACCAAAAACTAATATAGAAAAGCAGATCTAAATTTATATGTTCACTATTAGGCTTCATTTGGGATAACTGTTTTCTTCTTCTTAAAGCGATTTTTCAATACAAAAATTTTTAATTTTGTACTAAACAGCTTTTTTAAGAAGAAGAAGAAAGAAGTCTCGTTTGAATGAGACGATTTTTTTTAAAAGTTTCTAATTGTAATTTCTCACTAAAAATTTTAATTTAAGAAACAGTAAAAAAATTATCCCAAATAAAATCTTTATTTAGAAAACTGTATTAATAACCATTATTCCATTAAGAAGTAGATGTTAAAGTTACTACTGCACTCCTGTCTTAATGATATTGCTAAAACAGATAAACTCAACATGTAATAACAAGTAAATGGAAAATTCTACGGTTTATAATATAAACCTCTTTGAGCTTCGCGAAAATCCTTACTGCTAGAAATTATTTAAAATCTTTACTTTGTGGCGACAAAATAATTTCGCTAAGTTTCTTAAATCTTTGGATGCCGAACGTGTTCTTACTCGAGGGAAAATCTAGAAGAGCTGGGGTAGGGGTGTCAAAATTCTGACACGACCAGAAACCTGATCCGAACCCGGCCCAGAAAATTTTGGGTTCAGATTAACCCGTTTGTCATATGAATCGGGGTCAGGTTTGTAATTCCGACCCGTTTGTGTAAAATCAAGTCGGGTTCATGTTGACCGAAAACCCGAAACCAACCCAAATTGACCGGTTTATAATATCGTGTGACTTGTCTTCGTCAATCATCACATCACTCGTGTTGCGTCGTCACATCAATGCCACGTCAATCATCGTGTGCCGCTCACTACCACATTGCACCTGAGCTGCCGTTGTCGGCTGCCTCCGTCCCGACCACACTATTGTTGTCGTTGCTGCTTGTAATTCCGCCAGCATTGTCAAGGTCGTCCTGACCGCGCTCCCACCGCCGTCCCTCCCAAATTGCCGTCGCCACTTGACGAGCGGGTTGATTATTACCCTCACAGATCGGGTCGGGTCAACCCGGCAACCCGCACAGGTCAGATCCAGATTGACAATCCTGATTCGTTTGTAAAATTGGGTTGAGTCAACGTCAGCCCATTTACGACCAGGTCAAGCCTGGTTCGACCCGAATTAACACCCCTAAGCAGAGGTGGATCACCCCCAAGGGGAAAGGCACAATGCCACCCCCTAATAGAGGCAGAGCTTGGCCTCGAGGCAGATCAATCTCGAGAGACCGTGCAAGACGCAAATCCCTCTCTTCTAGAATGATCACAATTAAATCATATCCATATAGTTCAAATGAAACACCAAAATCTACGAAGTTCAAAGGGACTTTGAAATCAAAAGGTCAAACTCAAAAGGTCATTCACAATAATCAAGTACAAGCCCGTTCAGCAAATCCAAGGGAAGAATTCTCTCCCCAATAAACTCGTAGAAATCAGAAGAAACGATACCCAAATGAATCAGATTAAAGACCGTCTAAAATGTGTTTTATGAAGGAAAGATGGAGTTATTATTCAAAATGAAAGAAGATGCTATATCACAATCCAACCATTCAAAAGATTAAGAAAAACGTAAAGAATGTATCTTCGAAAGAAAGCAATTGGGAGCTTTCTGCGAACAATTTGCTTGTTCCAGACCATCTACCCAAAAACAATCTTTGAAACAGGCGTATCACCCAAGAGGATATTAGTCCAGAAAAAGATCATTCTCATAAGAAAATATTTATAAAACATTTTAAGAAACATCATAAAGAACATCGGGAAAAAGAATCAAAACCTGATAAGAAAAATATTAGGTCTTTCAAGTGTGGCAAAAAAAAAAAAAAATCAATCAATTAAAAGAAGAAATCAAACTTCTGAAATCAGAACACCTCTCTACTAGAGTTGCTAATCCGGAATTAGGAAACTCTACTGAGTTGATTCTCCCTCAACCAACACTGGAAGAATCTCCTGAACAGGAGGTCAAATGTTCCTGTTTTAGGATCTTTGCAAAAGGCCATTTTACAAAAAAATAGTTTATCACTATAAAATTAGTAATCAATAAATCCTTTGTTCTTACTAATCTCACAGCACTTGTTGATAGCGGTGCTGATATACTTTGACAAAATCACACAGAAACTTACTTCTGCTAGTGGAAGGCTTCATTTGGGACAGATTTCTTACTGCTTCTTAAAACAACTTTTTAGTATTAAAATTTTAATTTTTGAACAAAAAAACTGTTTTAAGAAGTAGTAAGAAAGCCATCCCAAACAAAATTGAAATCAAATAGATTATAATCTTAGCAAAGCTGCTATTTGTCATGATATGTAATGTATTGCCACTCCTTTCCTTTTAGTAAAGAAACTATCCCAACATGTTACTTTGAGAACTCATTTCTTATTTGAAATCATGCCTATTACCACTAATAATATCCCATTATTTCAGATCACTTCACTCATCTGATTAAGTTTGAATTTATCTCTGATCCTAAAGAGAGAATTTTAAACGAGATTCAGAGAATCAATCAAAAGAAATTATGTATCAATTTCTTACAAATAGAAATTAATATGAAAGAAAGTGAGACTCCTCTCCAATCTCCTCAAATGTTAGAACAGATTGTTAAACTTAATCAAGAAATCGTTTCTAAAATCTGTGATGATAATCCTATCAGTTTTTGGAACTGTAAAGTTCATTGTGTAACTTTACCATACATTGAGAGATTTGATGAAAATCAAATTCCTACAAAGGTCAGACCTTCACAAATGAACAAAGTGTATTCAACTCTTTGTCAAAAGAAAATTCAAAATCTTTTGAATAAATATATTATTAGAAGATCTAGCTCACCTTGGGGCTGTACAACTTTTTATGTCATGAATGCAACTGAAGTGTTAGGATTAGTTGTTGGAGTTCAATATTCTTCATCAACTTCTCCACCTTCATTGTCTTCTATCCTTGCACGTTTGTAAATACAAATAGAATGCTTGATAGAAATTAGGATTACTATGCTAGATGATACTTCAATATATAAAAAATCCCCACTTTAATAAATTGATTGATGCTTGTTTTAGGTAGGCTCAAACTCTAGCTCAAGCAAATTTTTTAGGTTGGTCTTAGGTTGGGGGTTGGATCTAGCTATCCTCATATCATTGGCTCTGTATAAAAAATTTATTGGGAAGTAAAACCACGCAACGAAACAAACAAGAAAAGAAAATAGTGGAAATAAACATCACAATTTAGCATGGAAAAACCCAAAATAAAATAAATAAATAAAGATGCAGTTATAAAACACTAAGAGATGCAACCCTTCGAGTTAAGCATGAAAAACAGGGAAGAAAAATACCCAGCCTGATTCAGAGTGTCGATGAAGAAAGATCGATCTATTGCCTAAAGTTACTCGAGAAACTCAACCAATTAGTCAAAAGATTTAAGCTAACGAGTTGTTTGATCAGTAATATTATTGGGGTAAGGCATTCCATTTTCTTAAATTTCCATTTTATTGGTATTCGGTTTGACATAAATAAAATACAAAGTAAAAATTTTGAGGGATTAGAAATCCCCAAAATCTCTATTTTCCCTAAATTTGAAAATCACCCAAATCATACGTTTTCAAAATCTCGCATTACGCCCGTTCATGATTCCCCTTCGTTGCCACCCAATATCACCGCATATGCTTATCGCATTCGTATTTCAATGCACTTGAAATAAATCATAACAAATGCAAACAAATTTTTAATGCATTTCATTTGCATTCAATAAACAACTCCTACATTTTTAAAAATGCATGCCTTCTATTTGCTTTGCATGTTTCAAATGCATGTATTCTAAAAAGCCCCTTCATGCAGAGCGGCTCTGTATTAAGGAACCTCCAAAAAAAATTGAACAGCGCTAACTGTAAACAAATGTACCTTTGCTCGCCTGATCTTTTAAATACTATCCAATAGAGAAGAGCATAAGGAAATAACAAACGAAAAGAAGAAGAGAACATGTAAGATTATGAACATAAAATTTAGACAGGATTAGATTGAGAAAAGACAAAGGGATCACCAATCGGGACCGAATTGGAGGACCCAGGTTCATCAGATAGGCAAGACCAATCTGATCGACACATCTTTCCCCCTTTCCGCTAGGAGCCGGCTCATCTTTTTAAAAGCGAAATGAGCACAATTCGAGAGCGCAATCCAGCAAAGCACCTCATAAACCACATCGAAGGCAGGATCCGCCGACGAAGAAAGCCACGGGCGCCGATCCGGTTCTTCCCACTCCGATCCCCCCGGCCGCCAAGAACCCCATCCCTTTCCACTCCCGCTTCCACCGCCGAAGGGACCGTCGTCACCGTCGCCACCATCAAAGAAGCCGTCCTCGCCACCGTCTTCGGTGGCGCTGCGGCGGCGGATGCGTCGCATCCGGCGGACAAGGGTGCGGGGAACAGCGGCGGGAGGTCGGAAGGGGTCTGATCGGACGGCAGCACGCGGAAGAGCGGAAGAGTCGACGGGGAGTATCGCTGATGCAGACAACGCAAGAACGGAGAGCGTCGCGGGGATGCGGGAGTGGTCGCGCGTGATGTGCCTAGAGAAGTCGACGCCGTCGCCGAAGATCACCGCCGAATATTCCATTTCGCTGCGGCAAGATGCGGTGGAGTCTCTCTCTCTCTCTCTCCCTCCTCCCACACAACCCCGCACCCGGAGAGAAGACTTGAAGAGAAGCCGACACGGAAGCTCGAACCTGAACAGCAAGGCAGATCTCTGAAATTTAAGAGGTTGCGGATGTTAGCAGCGTACATCGTCTTAATTTATTTATTATAGAATTTAAAATTATCAAAATTATTTTTAGATTAATATAATATAAAAAACTAATATATATCTTTTATTTCAAAATAAATATTGATGCATAAATTATTCAATTTTATGGTTATTATTCATGATAAATATGCATTTCCTTAATAATTTTTAGATAATTATTTAACATTACTTAAATAAATTTAATTTTTAATTTGATAAATTAACGATTTTATTGTATTCGATATTGTAGCAAATTTAATGAGATTTTATATAAAATTTACAAACTCAAATACACACATATATAAGGTGTCACATCCTCGAAATCTAATTAGAAAAATTATTTTTAATTTTAATTTATCTCATCAATAATCAACATTTATAGCCAATTAAAACATCCAATTACAATAAGCAAAACATATACAATGTCATTTTATCTCATATATATAATTATATCATGTCATGCTAATAGGAATAATTATCATAAATGTCAGTGCAACTATATCATGTGTTATAACGGTCAAATCATATTATTATGAATTCAAGTATGTCATGCATTGTATGTGAGATATTTTGGAGTATATTGCCATATTAGAATTATCATCACACATAGCAATACTATTATTATGTAAAATAATCATGTGTATAATAATGATATGCAAAACCAGACATTTAAAATTATCATGTATCATCGTAAGGTATATTCATGTGCATCGTGTCATATCATATCGTATTAAGTGAGTCATCGTATATTAACACCACAGTATCATATACATGTAAGGCATGGCTTTTAGCTAATCCTATCAAATTCCTTGTATATAATCATATCTCGTACAATATCATATCAATATAGCATATTAGTATAAACAATTAGGTGGCAACATATACATGAGTCTTACTCCAAACATAATCACATCATATCCCCTTATACCTCCAATTATAACCTATGAATATTTAAAGAAAAATATATATGTCCACTCTCTGATGTAGAGTATCATATCATATCTATGTCAACATGAATCATAGTAGTTAACATTTCTTACATACACATAGTTTATAACATATATAAAAAATAATATCATATACGCATTTCTACTATATCTTCTAATTCTAACAAATAATTCATAACAAGTATGTATGTTATAATAATTGAACTATTTAAAATGAGCATGTCATAATAAATGAAATATTCTAAATATGCATGTCCATCAATTTATTCAAATCAATTGTAGTAATCATTTACCATTTTCTTTATATAGATTTCTTATTCAAATTGGGGAATATGCCTCAAAATGCAAAATTATCCAATAAAAACGTGCTAGTGAAAACTTGTTAGAAATTGATATATCATGACTTTTGCTATTTCTGACTAAATTAAATCTTGGAAACCTTATAGACGTCAAAATCATCAAAAATGGGAGCAGGGTTACTGTATTCACTCTCGAGACGAATAATTTTCGTAATAAATCCAATGGACTAAATCAGCCCAAAGATCTCCGAACTAGCTTTTTCTCTCATCCTTCTATTCTTCCCTCACGGCCAAAATGAAGAAAATGAAATGTTTGATTCTTATAAATGGGACAATTGATTTAGATTTTCTTAAAAAGTTGTGATCTAGCTCCATAGTGTCACCTTTCTCAACACTGCAAAACTCTCCATTAAAATTCCAGAATATCAAAACAGATAGCTTAGCGCCTCATGCAGCACCATCCTCAACATCACTACGCCACCTCCCATAGCCCACAACCATAGAGGGCAACATCTCCTTTACAACGTCACAGCACCCCCTAGGGCAACTTTCAACTTGACATATTTCATTCCAATTTCAATCATTAAGTCCAATTTTAAGCCAAATTAATCTACAAACTTATCAAATTATATTCAGGTCATCAGGTAATCAAATCAGTATAAAAGCATTTATTACATAAGGCTTGGACCCTAAGACCTTTTATCAAAAGCATGCGCTCTAAACCAATAGACTAAAGTGGGTTACATCTCAATGCAATAAGTTATAATAAAATTTTTAAAGTGCTACGTATATCATGCATATTGCAATTAATAGCTAAATTTACTATCTTAAAATTAATAAAATACATTATGTTTCAATAGTAATAGTATGAAAAAATATTATATTTCATTTATATGCTACTTCAAAGAATTTTAGTATTAGGATTTCCTTGATTGAAAACTTATTTTTATGATAAAAAGAGAAAATAAATCATCCTAAGGATAGAATAGACAAAAGGATCATCATCATGTGAAAAGAAACCAAAGAGATGGTATGAACATCATAAACAATATAAATTTCTCATCATATATTTTTTTTAAAATTAGTGCAAACATAATATGGCTTGAGTTATCATATTTTTATCATTTTCCGCATAACATCCAAATTATGAATGAAGGTCATCTTACCATCTTAGATGAGCATCTTAAATGATCTTCATATCAATGTCACTAATAATATCTTATTTACAATTACTCAAAAGATAAATATATAATAACTTGTATTTTAATCTAGATAAATAATTTTTTATGGAGTCAATATATTGAAATGAACTTCTTACTTTTTTAGTGTGATTATTGAAATACATGTTCTTGAAATATTATTTTTGTTACTGTATAGATTTATTATTACTACATGGATTTATTATTATTGTATTATTCTACTGCTCCTATCACTAGATTGTTATTATTATCGATTTAGATACTAATATTATTTGATATTACTAATTCACTATATTGATACTAAGCATGTGATATATTGAGCACGCAATATATAATATTTGGATAGTATGAGTACATTTTATATAATTTTACTACATTGATTTGATTTCAACAATCTTTATTGTTGTTCTAATTCACGTCTCGTTGTAAGAAACCTTTACCCTATTTCTGATTTCAAAAATTTTATTTTTTTGATCAAATTTATATTTCTGTTACAAAAAAATGAAAATAATTTTGTATTATTAATAAAACTTTCACCACTTAACTTTTTATATGTTATAGAGATTGAGATTATTAATTTTTTGAGTATTTATTTGAGATTTTTCATCATGTGATTCTAAAAATAGAACGATTTGTGCCTACTTAAAATTTTATTTTAATGTCTAAAAGTGTTGATTTAGTTCAACAAAAGTTTCATAATATTATTTTATGTAATAATTGATTATTTGGTTAAATTCTAAAAATATGAATTTTTCCTCAGTGTGATTTTTATTATCTACTGTTATGATATTTTTATATTTTTAGAATTAAGCTCAATTATGCTTTATTTACTACAATACATTGAAAATAAATATGGATATGTGTTTGAGATTACTGTTATAGTACTGTGATAATAATATATGTAAAAGACAAGTAAGAACTGGTTGATCTGTTGGTTGGAGGCTGATTAACATCTACATGATTATGAGCTGACGGGCTTTCCTTTAAATATTATGATTTAGTGTTATCCTTTATTGATTCACGTGATATACTAATTGGGAGTTATAAGAAAATAATTGTTGTGCCGACGAACAAAGAGTGATGAGTCTATTAATTGAGTCAACGGTTTACTCATACTTATACAATACTGAAAAATACTGTACTAACAAGAACTACTTCTTACTTTTTTAGTGTGATTATTAAAAAGCATGTTCTTGAAATATTATTTTTGTTAATGTATAGATTTATTATTACTACATGGATTTATTATTATTGTATTATTCTAATGCTCTTGCCACTAGATTTTTATTATTATCGATTTAAATACTAATATTATTTGATATTACTAATTCACTATATTGATACTAATAATGTGATATATTGAGCACATAATATATAATATTTGGATAGTATGGGTACATTCTTATATAGTTTTACTACATTGATTTGATTTCAACAATCTATACTGTTGTTATGATTCAATGTTTTATCCAATTTATGTACTAATTGGTATTACGAATATGACGATTACTTTATAGATTTGACACTAGTACTAGTTTACTTTTTTATTGACTTTTGTTCCGTAGTTTTTTATTGTTTATAGATTATACTACTTGTGCATGTGAATTTTATTGTTTATGCATTGATTCAATGATCATATGAATAATATTATGATTTGATTATTGACATGCATATTGCTTCATTACCATGCTTTGAATTCAGTTGTAGGTTTTGATGATCTGCTAGGCTTTTTAACTCATTATATGTGGTTAAATAATTTCAAGTCGAAGCAGGAAATCAAGAATGTGATGTTGGTTAGGATTCTTTCATGTTTATATTCTTTTTGTTTTAGCTATTATTTTGTACTCATGGCTAAAGAGTTATGATATGACTATGTAGATCCTGAGTAATGTACATGACTCGTTAAAAAATAATTTATAGAATCTATTTTTATTATTTATTATTAATAAATGATATTAGATAACTCTGATTGTTCTGGGACATCACAAGACATCACAAAATATCCTTGTGTTGGCCTTAAACATATAAATAACAGCCCTCCAAATTTTGAAATTGATCAAACTATCATGAATGTCATCGCTCGCAAGACTATCAAAACAAAGTTCCTAGTAAAGTCAGCAACCATCCCCTTTGTATTCCACTTTTTTGACTAGCAAGCCCTTGCATTACTTAGTTGTGATCGAACAAGCTATTGAACTACAAGATTGATCAACAATCATGCCCTTTGTATTCCACTTTTTTGACCGCCAAGCTCTTTCATTACTCAGCTGTGCTCAAGCAAAAGATATAGAAGAATTCAACTTGGTTTCCAATCCGACACAATAATTTGGTCAGCAAATGAGAAACCTAGAAACTGAAAATGGGGAAAAGCTCATGGGAAAAAGCGAGGCCCGGGAAAAAGAAATATAGCCGTATGGGCACCGGTGATCACAGGTCAATCCGAGGATATCACCGGAAGATTATACAGATCCAACTAGGGGGTGTCAATTTTTGGAACTTTTATTTGGTCCAGTGCAAGGACCTAGAGGAAGATTCGGTTTTGCCTCAAAAAGTGCAAATATCGAGTTTTTTGAAAAATTACCGAGTTTTTTCAAAAAACTCGGTATTTGCACTTTTTGACCTATTTTTGCCTAAAATCGAATCTTCCTTTACATCCAGTGAAAGGACCTAATAATTGCTCCAATTTTTTACACCACTTGGTCCGGACCCGGAAAAATCCGGGTTCGGGTCAACCCGTTTGTCAAACGGGTTGGGTTCGGGTTAGTAATTCTAACCCATTTGTAAAATCGGGTATGGTTTGAGTTGACCCGAAAACTCGAAACTAACCCGCCTTGACCGTTTGCAACATCCCGCATGAAGTGAAACCTGTCTCGTCGCGTCAATTCCCAGGCACGTCGTCACGTCACTGCGTCAACGCATCTTGTCTTTGCGTATGGTCGCGTCAGGCACTCAGGCGTCACGAGTGGTTCGAGCGATCGAGTCTTCCAGAAAGCAGGACGCATCAGTGACTACCTGAATGGTCACCACTCACCGCTTTTTTCCGCGACTCCCGCCAACACACATGCCGCAAGCGCTGCTACTACCGCCGTCCCGATTCCGCCTGCAGATGTGCGCTTGATTTTTAGCTCGCGGGTCGGGTCGGGTCGGATCAACCCGGTAACCTGTACGGGTCGGGTCCGGGTTGACAAACCTAACCCGTTTGCAAAACCGGGTTGAGTTAGTGTCAAACAGTTTACGGCCGGGTCAAGTCGGATTCGACCGTTGACCCGAATTGACACCCCCATATCCAACCAGTTCACAAGCGTTAGAAGTTCCAACTTCGAAAGAGCTGTAGCGGGAACACCTCACGTGGAATCCACGTGCTTAACCTTAACGGTAAAATCCATTTATCTCCACCTTCACTCGCTCAAAACTCCATTTTCAAAATCTGCACCGCAAACGCCGCGCCTTCCCCCTTTGAAATCCGCGAAAACCTAAACCGTTCCATCTTCTCCACCCTAATCTAAGGTCTACTATATTTTTTATTTAATGAGACTTTTTGATAAACCAAAAATTATTTTAAATTTGGGAGGAAAAAACTCACTAAGAGCAGTTCCCAATTTTATCATTATTATAAGTATCTTGAACTGGGATTCTGAGATACAGAGAAAATGGGGAGAAGAGAGATGGAAGAGGAGCAGAAAGCAGAGCTTGTGAAGGAGATCTGCTTCATCTCTTCGGCGTTTGCTTCTTGTGAACATCTCAGCTCCAATGCCAGGAACAGAGCATTCGTTGATTGGTACCTTATTCTAAAAGTAAAGCTTGATTTCTTTTTCGTTTTGAATTACTTCAGTTCTCTGTGAATTCTCTCCATTCCTCTCCTTGAATTATGATTTTTCTTTGAAGAAGGTTGATGAGGATTCTGATTTCGATGTGATTCGGCGGAGTTACAGACAACTTGGTGTGTGCTAGATTTATCCACACTGCAACTTTTTTCTTTTTTCTGTTATTTCTTTACTCATTTATGATTTCTAATTGCTTCTGTTTTTGGAAGAAAAAATGTTGTGATAGCAATAATAATCTGTGTTCTTAATGGAAATCCTATGTAGCATTGCAGTTACATCCAGATAAGAACAAGCACCCAAAGGCAGAGGTGGCATTCAAGCTTATCTCAGAGGTGAGCTTCTCTCTTTAGCCTCCTTTTTTATTTCTCTTCTTTCTTCTTGCGAGAGGGAGTTATATGCCAATCTAAACAAAACTGTTTAAAATTATAGTATTGTACGCAAAAAATACTTTTGCTTGCAACTTATAATGAAAATCATGAAACCATTTCTTCCTTGTTGCATCATAGTAGAATCAATAGAAGCTGTAGACTTTACCCAGCGAAAGTTTCAGTTTGATTTCATTTCCCTTTACTCAGGCATATTACTGTCTCTCTGACAAAGCTCGAAGAAAATGCTTTAATGGCGAGAGGAGCAGCAACTTCTGCAAGGATTGCTATCTAAGCTGGAAATCTGATCACCATGAGATTACCAGTAACACCAAAGTTAGCATCAGTAAAAACTATAAGAATAACGATGATGATGCCAACAACAATAACAAGCCAAAGCCTAGAAGACAACAATCTTCAAGGCAAAACCATATTCTGAGGAGATTGAAGCAGGTTCAGAACAGATTCAGAGAAGAATGTCATGTTATTGAGTCTTACCTGAAATCCACCATGATTACCACTGGAAGAGAGTCACCCATATTTGATCCTTATGATCCTAGTAGATTTCCCAATTATCCTTATCGACGGCAAACCATGGAGGCGACGGCAATGGCCACCGGGTATTGCTTCTTTCAGCCTAGTGCAGATTGGGGACAAGTTCCTTGTGAATCACCAGTTTATCAGATAAGATCTGATTGCTGGACAAGAAGAACATCAAAGCCCCAGTCTTCTAAAGTCTGACTGCTTCATTGCAGTTCATTTTCATGAATTTTTTCAGTAAGTTTATACATTTGCTATCTAATTAGAAAGATTGAATTATACAATCATATTATTATTGTATTATAGAGAAGTTGTCCTATCAAATCAGCTATGGCCTGCTATTGATTTTGGTCAACCTAATCCTAACTACTATGAATCTTTCAAATTTTTGTTTGAAATTTTCAATAGGATATTAATGGACATATGCACAATTTTTCTAATGTGATCTCATCATTGGTAGAGTAAGGATATTAAGGTCAAACCCCAACTCCAACAAAACTAAGCCTGGTTTTCCTTTTAGTTTGACAATGGATTTACCTAATGAATCACAATTCTTTACCCACCGTTGCTTAGCTTGGTAGTGGACGAATACGGTTGAGAACCCCCTAACCCTTGCTCGATTCCCCTCGAGCGGCAGCGCCTCTCAAGTGGGGTCCAATCAAGTGCGGGCCATGAGGTTTCTGGGGTGGATGCCTCTTCTAGGTCAGTTGAGGATTAGTCATGCTGTCAAGCGCCATTTCGGAGGTGGAAGCAGGTGAATTCCCCGTTCCAAAAAGAAACACAATTCTTTCATGTATAAATATGTCAAAATATTTGGCACCTAACCTAACCTAATCCATACATATTGGGAAAAGATTTAGATTATAGTTTGACTTAATTTAAATTAGTACATGCCTTTTTTATTATTAAATGGCATGAAATCATATGATTATGAGATGTAAATGATAAAAAATTATAAATATATTTATTTTAAACTTATGACTAAATATTTAGACATGTGCTAAGAATAATTATCATTGAAAGAATGAATATAATAATTTTATAAAGATATTTATCGTCAATTTTATGATAACATAGCAAAATATTAAAATGAAAATCGCTCTTTTTGAAATATTTCGTACCAAGTGTCTTAACTTTATACACTACGTGGTGACTTATTATACAATTGTGAGGCCGACTTAAACTAAGCAGGAGTATATGAAAGTCTTGAGTTCTCTTTAGCCTTTAATATATATTGGCATTTGGCTCAGTCCATGCTAGATCTGGCATAATTCTAGCACACTAGAGAAGCCAAATGAGTAAAATTTGAGCGCTCGCCCCGCCTGCCTGCCCGCCCGAAAAATGTAATTCAAAAGCATAGAAAAGGACCGTAAAATTGAGAAAAAAAAAACCTGCTGAGCCTACCTGGTCCAGATTTTTTTTTTTTTTTTTTTTTTTTGCAGTAATTTAGGTTTCATTTGAGGTGGCTTTCTCATTGCTTCTTAAAATAAATTTTTAATACAAAATTAAAATTTTTATACTAAAAAACTGTTTTAAGAAGCATAAAAAAAAAAAGTCATCCTCAACTAAAGCCTCAGTCCCCATCCATCTATTTTAACGTCAAGAAAAAAATATCAATCATACCCTTTATCTGCAATCAAGGAGAAATTTTCATGCATGAGAAATGCCAGAAGCTTTTCAGAATAAAGATGGAAACATCATGATAAAGTTCCTGCTGAAGAACAGCATAACAAACAATTAAACGGAGATAACTATCAGATGCTCTTAACATAATGTCTATCAAAATGAAACTTCATAATGCTCCCATATAGTTTCAATATTGCATGATATAAATGATTTTATTTAACAAATTTTCTATTAAATTTATCATCCAATTTCTATACATTTATTTATTTATTGAATCTCTCATATTTTTTAAAACAAATATTTAAAAAAAAATACTTAAAATGGCATAAAAATAGATGTACTCATAAATTTTCAATCAAAACCTGGCCGGTTTTTTCCTGGCTTAAAAAGGGATCTTTTTCTTTTTGTTTTTAATTAATTGGCACCTGTATTATACGAACTTTTATTACATCCGGTGCAAGGACGTAGAGGAACGTCCGGTCGGAGCCAAATTTTCGCCAAAAAACTCAGTATTTTCTTGGTACAACTAGGTATTATTTGATAATAATGAGGATACCGTTCTTTGAAGACTAATACCGAGTTATACCAACCTGTACCGAGAATTACAGAGTTGTACCGAGTTTTTCTGGGAAAAACTCGGTACAACTTTTGTATAACTCGGTATTGCTCAAGATAGCTCGAAATAACTCGGTATTGGGTCTTCACATGATGTTATTCCTCGTTATTATTTGATATTGCTCGATGTTTACTCGGTACAACTTCGTATTTGGCGGGAATTTACCTCCGACCGGACATTCCTCTACGTCCGGTCGGAGGACGTAATAATTGTTCGTATTATACAGCAGCAGCAGACAGTAAGTTAAACTAAGATTTCGTTCAGGTCAGCTTTCTTATTACGTTTTAAAGCAGTTTTTTATAAAAAAATTTCTATAGTAAAAAAATTATCCCAACCTTTCTTACTACTTAAAAAAAATTAAATATAAAAATTTTAATTTTTATCTTAAAAAATTACTTATAAGAGTCAATAAAAAATACGTCCCAAACGAAAATCCACTTCATAATGGACAACAAATCTCACCGACGCAATTACAGGTTATGTGTAACAGGTAAAGGAAGCAGGTGGTGGTTAAATAGCAGGTTTTCAGCTTCTAAATGACAAGCTTTTGTCGCCTCTGAACATCAAAGTGGGCATCGATAAAACCTGTAATGCCTGCTGTGATCTTTTGTCCAATCTTCACCGGCCCTACACCTGGAGGCGTACCTGCATGGAAAAAAAATATTGAATAGATGTTTTTCATTGAATAACAAGATAGCAAAATGAGAATGGAAAGTGTAATAAGGAGAATTAATGGCTTTCTTATCACACTTGTATTTCTTCCTTTCTCTATTTACTCGTGTATAATCATCTAATCTGAGATACATTGGATGATGAGAGGTCTCGAATTCGTTAGAAATATCTTGAGAAGAGTGACAGCATTTTATAAAGTTGGTTGTGAAATTATTACGAGGAAAATAATTTAGCTAAACTTTTATTTGATGCATATGAAGACAAATATGTGCTCATTTTCAGTGAAGATGAGATCTCTGTGCTTGTTATGCGAGACTCTTTTTCTATTGTTGATAGATTCTCTTGGGCGGCCTTAATTTTGAGGTTCATGGGAAATTCATGTCAGGTTTACACTTGGTCGGTGACTAATGAGTTAGGCTCATTAACCCTCATCTTAGTATAAGACTATACTTAAAAGCTTATTACACTAAACTTTTTATTTGATGACGCTACTTTGTCAGTGACTATTTGATGCATATACTAAAATGATCTCCCCATTTTGAATTTTTCGAGGAGCCACCTATCACTATTGTTTGAGTTGTATTTGTTGGACCGGTCCCTGTACCGGTCCAGGTTTATAGCAAGAGGTGGAATACTTCCACCTCCATAGTAGTTCGCCCCCTTTCGGGATTTATTATTCTATGCGGAGTCCGGAGCGCATTCGGAGACTAATAAAAATGCACCACGTCACCCCATTGTTGGGTACCGAGCTCGGTACCCGCACTAGGTACCCCTCGGTACCGCTGGGTACCCAGTGCTTAACCGGACGGTTCTCCCAACCGGTGTCCGTACATAATAATAGCTCTCCTTTGGGGGACCTCATGCCATCGCAAAAGGTCTCCTCTCCAGCATTCTTCATTCCACGGTCCAAAAAATCCAGATTACTATTTCTTCTCTTCAAACTAGTCGGCCAGCCAACCTTTCCAATAGTCACAAGCCTCCAGTCTCCCACAATTTGTAGAATCCAATGGTCAAACTTCCTCCGGCGGATCATACTTCTCCATCTTCATCCAGGCGCTGATAATACTCAAGGCCTGCTGTTCTTGATGCCATTCCAACACAACAGTAGCCTTCTTCTATTGATTTTCAATTGCAACAGCCCTTCAGTTCCCAGATTCTAGCTGAATACCTCCACAGCTGAGAAAACTTCACTGAGCTCTCCCTACCCGCAAGATTCACCCACAGGCTTCAACACCTGCTCCAAGTTTCAAGAACAAATTCTACCACCTCCACTAATCCACAATCTACTATAATAACCTGTTTACAAGAACAATAGCGTTGCCAACAAAACCTTCAATTATAAATTCTCGACTCTCCTCCAAGCATACATTAACTTCTAGGTTCCATTATTTCTGTTAGATGTTGGTTCTTATTTGAAATATTAATTCTGGTTATATATTTAGTCTTTATGTTATTTTACTCTTTTGTCCCTTTGAGTTGTTTTAGTATAGATAGGTATGACTTGTATTGTTTACATACATGAAAGTGAATGAATAAAATTTCAATTAAGTTTTTCTTCAAAAATCTGTGAGCTCTTCTCTCTCCCTCTCTCCCTTCTCTTCTCTCTCTCAGTGGAGGTAGCCAGGGAGCAGGTGCAGCTCTCGGTCCAGGCATAAAAAAGGATTTTCTGGGCAAGTGCAGCTCTCGGTCCAAGCGGGAGAAAGGTTGTGCTGGAGGAGAACCTATTGGCTCTCGATGAGGTGCTACAGCAGCAGGTGACCGGTGAAAAAAAGAGAATAAGGTGATGTTGCTGGAGGATTGAAGCAGTGATGGATTCATTCAAAACAGCAAGGTAGATTCAAGAAGCTCTCTTCCTCCAAGTTGTTTTCTCAACAACTGATATCAAAGCTTGGTCAAGAAAGATCAAGGGAAAGGAAGGAAGGAGTTTCTTGAGATCAAGAAAAAAAATTCCAGCCAAGAGGTGAAGTTTCTTGGCTGTCCTTTGAGAACGAGTGTAGGTGATGCGGACATCCAACCGTCCATGGCTATCCGAGGAGCTGAAGATCAACGGCTGTCATCGTCCCACATTATCTTATATTTTATTTGTAATTTTAATTTTTTATTATAAATTTTTCATTTTTACCCTCACTTAAGAGGGTCTCCTATGTAAGCCTTAGGGGCATATGTGTCTTGTTTTAGTTTCTTAGGCATATATATAGAGGCCTGAAATTCAAATTAATTCTAATTGATAGCCCCATTATTGAAAACCTTCCTTTCTTTCAAAATCTGAATTTTAATTCATATTTTATTAAATCTTTGATTAGTAATGTGTGCCTCACTCTACTTATGACAAATAATCTCCTCCCTCTCTCTATGTGGTCGGCCTCCTCATTGGGCATAATCTCTCTCCTATCTTATTAATAGCCCCCCTCATTAAGCCTCCCTAATTACCTCCCACAATTCCCTCTCATCCAATTTAATTCTCCCCATTAAATTTGAATTTAAATTCAAATTCATCCCGCCAATTCCACTTAATCTGAAATTTAATTTCAGATTTCCATTCTCTCTCCCCAAATTGATTTGGGATTTAATTAATCTTGCCACCTAGGCAAGTAAATGACATTTACGTTTTACATCAGTATGAGAAGAGACAACAGGAAGGGAAGACTTTTCTTAGGCTATTCTTTGTGGACAACACATGGAGGAGAAGAGGCAACCGGCGGGGAACTTTTCTTGGGCTGTTCTTTGTGGAAAACATGTGAGGAGTAGATGCAGCCGGCAATGAAGACTTTTCCTTGGCTATTCTTTGGGGGCAATAGGTGGAGGAGAAGAGGCAACCGGTGGAGAAGACTTTCTTGGGTTGTTCTTCATGGAAAGCGGGAGGAGAAGAGGCAACTGATGGTGAAGACTTTTCCTGTGCTGTTCTTTGTGGACATCAAGCGGAGGAGAAGAGGCAACCGACGGGGAAGACTTTTTCTGGGTTGTTCTTTGTGGACAGCGGTTGGAGGAGAAGAGGCAACCGGCGGGGAAGACTTTTCTTTGGTTGTTCATTGAAAACAACAGGTGGAAGGCATGTGACCACAGTTTTTGTGGACAACATGTGGTGTATAGCCTTTTCTAGACTGTTTTTCTGTGGACAACAACATTTTTGAAGGAATGATATCCATGGTTAAGCTTGAAATTGAGAAATTCACAACTCTAAATAATTTTAGTCTATGGAGGTTGAAGATGAAAGCTCTTTTAGTCCATCAAGGTCTTGATGCAGCCCTATCAGAGGAAGAGATCTTAAGAATATAATAAAGATCGCACAGGGATGTGCTTAATATGGCACATAGTGCAATCCTTGTGTGCCTAAGAGATGAAGTTCTAAGGGAGGTTGATAATGAAAGAACGGCTATAGAGATTTAGGAAAAATTAGGATCTCTATGTCTCAAAGCTCTCCAGCCAATAGGCTTTACCTCAAGAAGTTGTATATCTTGCAAATGGATGATTCTAAGCACTTGGATGAATTCAATCCGATTATCTTAGATTTGAAAAGCATGGGAGTGAAGATTGAGGATGAAGATCAAGCAATTATTTTGCTAAGCTCATTACCTTCTAGGTTTGAGCATTTTGTGAACACCTTTTTGTATGGGAAAGAGACTCTTGCTTGGTCAAAGTCAAGGTTGCACTCAACTCCAAAGAGATTCAAAGGGGGGTTAAGGTGAAGCATGAAGGGGCGGTTGATGCCCTTGTCATGAGAGGTAGACCCAAGAAGGAGTCCAAAGCTAAGAACCATGTTATATCCAAGTCTAAAGGCAAGGTGAAGAGCTTCTTTTGTCACAAGGAAGGTCACTTCAAAAGGCAATGCCCAAAATTGAAGAACAAACATCAAAACAAAGAAAAGGAGTAGTGGAGATGTCTCATGTGTGGAGGAAGGGTATGAAAGTTCATATGGCCTTGAAACCTCAAATATCGAGCCTAACAAGAAATGGATACTTGATTCTGGGTGCTCTTACCACATGTTTCCAAATTGTGGATGGTTTGAAGAGTTGAAAAAGAAGGAATGGGGTTTGGTGTTCTTAGGAAACAACAAATCATGCAAGATCCAAGTGCAAGGCAACATTCGGTTGAAGCTCCATGATGGATTGGTAAAGTTCTCAAGCAAGTGAGATATGTACCTTAACTTACAAGAAATCTGATTTCTTTGGGAGAATTTGACAAAAATGGCTACTCATTTAAGTGTGAAGGAGGAAATCTCAAGGTGTAAAGGGTTCACTTGTTATATTCAAAGGTGTGAGGATAAATGATATACACAATGCAAGGTAAAACCATACTTGGTAGACAAGCTAGCTTGGTGAGTTCTCGAGTGGATGAGACTATATTTTGGCACCAAAGGTTGGGACATGTTAGCCAAAGAGGAATGTAGGAGTTACACAGCAAGGAGTGTTTGAGAGCTTGAATGAGATTAACTTTTGTGAGCATTGTATAGTTGGCAAAGCAAAGACGCTAAAATTTTCAAATGCAAGACATGATTCCAAGGGAATTTTGGATTATGTACATGCTAATTTGTGGGGGACAACCTGTAATAGCTTGTAATTTGACTCGAGCAAATAAATTTTTTTAGAGTCATTTTAATCCAAATTTGAAAACCGTCTTCGTCGTAGTATTTATATTGCACTATTTTAATTACATGATTTTTTTTTGTAATTTTAGAGCACTAGTTCAAATCCTTAAAAAAATGACATTTATCGGTACAAGTGAAAATTGTGGAACCGTCGGGTGTCTGTTTTGCAAACCGATTTCACCAATATTTTTTAAATAATGATTTATTTTATGGATATTTTTCTATAATTTTTAAAACTCCAAAATGATTTATATGAAAAATGAGGATAAGTTTATATTAGTAAAATTTTCACCGTATAACTTTTGTATATGATAGATCTCGCCAACATGAACATTTTGACTATAACATATTGAATTTTCACAGTTTAAATTAAAAGATATATTTTTTTTGAAGTAAATGCATAGTCTAGAATTTTGATAGTTTTTTTTGTATTTATATATTTTTTGCATTCCGTACGTGATATTGACTTACATTGCATAAAAAAATATAACATTTGCAATGTACACAAGGAAGGCTGACATTTAACACAATAATGAATATGAGTTAGCTTTAAAAATATAATACCCTACGCATAAGAGTGTGCCGACGGGCTTTCCTTTAAATAAAAAGTTGGTAATGCAATTCTAGTTGTAGCCAATAACTACTTGACTGAATTATGTCGATAGATAGAGGGTGACGACTTTTAAATGATTATTGAAAACCACCAATGAAAATTGACAAATTGAGAGCTATGATAGATAACAGATATACATAAGAAAACACCACATTAATATTGAATGTCATGCCTTACTTTTCATAATTTTACTCATGATGATATTTATCTTATTGATAGCACATTAAAATGATTGACAAATTGATAGCTCATTCTGACATTAATATTGATACAATATAGCATAACATACTGACATGATTCGTTCGATGATACTACTCTTTATCGTATGTCTAATAATTTGATAGATCTCTTTTGATTTCGCTAATCATATTGATTTAATTATTAATTTTTTAAAATTTTTATTGTTTATATTAAATGATGATTAATATTGACTATAAATGAATATACATATGGATTATTTTATTTTGTATTGAAAGTAGTGATAGAGCTTTAGTTTCATGATGGACTTTTTAGCTCATTGTGTGAATTTTTATGATTTTAGGTCAAGGAAGGAAGGGGTTATGACCAATTGGAATGAGATTGTCAGAGATCATCAATTTCTTCTTTACATTTTGCTATGCATGCATGAGTCTCATGGAGGAGCAAGGCACTTTCTTTCTCTAGTTGATGATTATTCTAAAAAACTTTAAATTTTCTTTTTAAAAGGCAAGAATGAAGCCAGAATGGAAGGTTGTGAAGAATCAAGTAGGGAAGAAGGTTAAAAAGCTTAGAACTAATAATGGATTAGAGTTTTTCTCCAATGAGTTCAAGGAGTTTTGCAAGGTGCATAACATAGCAAAACACCTAATTGTGAGACACTCCACAATAGAATGGGTTGGCCGAAAGGTTCACTAGGACCATTCTAGAGAGGGTGAGGTGTATATTGGACAATGCAAGGCCTTCTAAGTTATTTTGGGTAGAAGTAGTTAGCACAACTACATTCCTTATCAATAGATGTGCTTCAAGTGCAATTGACTTCAAAACTCTTCAAGAGATGTGGAGTGGATAGCTAGCATGTTACAAGGAGTTGAGGGTGTTTGGATGTATAGCATATGCTCGCATCAAGTAAGAAAAGCTGGAACCAAGGGCTATCAAATGCATTTTTATAGGCAATCCTGAAAATATGAAGGGCTATAGACTTTGGTGAGTGGAACGAAGACTATCTTAGGTGCATAATCAGCAGGGATGTCACTTCTCATGAACATGAGATGGCTAATCTTATTCCTAAAAGGGTTCTGTCGGTTCCTATGGATGAAACAGATGTTCCTACAACTATTAGAAGGTGTTCAAGGGCTAGTTCTACTTCAAGACAACAACATCATGTAGAAATAAAAGTGTTTGACAACAATTATGAAGGTGTTGTTGCTGCTAAAAATGAAGAAATTGAGGAAGAATTCATTGAGAAGTTGCGAAGGAGTTATGGGCTGGCTAGGGACAGGCCTAAGGGTGTAACCAAGGCTCCTCAAAAGCATGGATTTGTTGATGTGATTTCTTATGCTCTCTTAGCATATTCTATTATTAAAATCTCAGTCATCCCTTGACACTTGATCCCACACCATGGGAAGCTCACTAGGATCACGCCGATCTCTATTAAATCATAGCCGTCCTTACTCGATCCCACGGCCAGGATTGGATCCTAAAATTATAAAAGAAAATTGTGAAGAATGGGCTACCAACATGAAGGACCAACCAATAATCATGAAAGTCTACCAAAGAAGAAAAAAACTCAACAACAATCATTATTGGCAACATAAAAGTTGGTCTACAAATATGTAATGAGCATTTTAGTTTATTTTTATGATTTTTAGTTGAGGTAGATCGGGTCTATCTATTTTATTTTAAGGTATGTATTAGGTAGACCATATCCATGTAGTAGCACAAATTAATAATAATGTAATAATCATATAATAATATAAAATTTTGACAAAAAAATAAACTGAATTCAAACATTAATAATATCTTTTGTAATTTTAATTTTAAATATCTTCAATATTTAAATTTAATTCACATTTAACATAAATTTAATTCACATAAAAAATTATAAATTAAATACAAACCATTATTATATTATGTTATATGTTTAGATATGATTATACCTATAAATTATGTATTAAATTCATATTATAAATTTATATCTATAAATTATTCATATTAGATAATTTATTAATAACAAATGAATAAATAAATTAACTAAAATAAATAAATATTATTTACATTATAAAAATTTATTTAAATTTTTGTTTAAAAATATAGTGTATGTTGTACATTTTTAAGATATTCAACTTATTTAGTCTTACATCACTTAGTAATTTCCTCTGTGTTGTTTATATTATTTTTTTGTGTTTATATGTAGTAACAATTCACATGGAGTGGTGAAGTCATATGAAATACATAGTTGAATTTTCTTTGGCAAATAATTTTTTAGGAATTTAATGATTATTAAAAATTAAAATAAATTTAATTTTAATTAATTTGAAGTTAATTTTTTATTCTAAATATATTAAATTAATTTATTAATTAATTAAATTGTTCATTGAACCGGTTACGATCTGGACAATTTACTTAATGAATTGGATCGGCCATATGATCAGTTCAAGGTTGAACCAGTCAAACCAACGGGTTTGATCCAATTTTTAAAAGCATGGTATAAATAGGCCCCTATTGTAAGCAAAAGGGTATGAAATATGAATGAATAATTTTCTAATTTTCTCTTCCTCTCTATCTCTTTAATTTCACTTAAGAGTTCACACCTACTCTAAAGGCGCCAACATCTTCTTGGATCGCAAAGAAGTATATCATTCCAATTCAACAAACTCAATTTTCCTTTTCTACTTATATATGCATAGCCTCTGCTCACTATAATTTATCAAATAACTTACCAGTTAATATAACATCTCCTTCCATCAGAGTCATGATAGAACTTATATGACTGATCAGGAAAGGAATCTTAAATATCATATCCCTTGTTGAGCCTTTTTGCCTGATTTCATCATCCACCTAAAGAAAGGCAAGCATGAAAGCTTTAACTAAATTGGAAACCTGCAAGAAGCATATTTTCGGTCTTCTCGGATGGAAAATGAAGCATAGAAAAGTGAAACAAGTACCTTCAACCACAGTTCCAGATTGTCAGGGTCCATGATCATAGATTTTGGTAGCTATAAAAGAAAATAAATCAGGTTACAGAAAGAAAAATGAACTTAAAAATTAAAATTATCGCTGACAGTTTATCTGAAGATAAAAGAGATGAACTTAAAAATAACTAGTTTAACCGATTAGGTCAAGTTCCATGCTCTCAACTGCACAGCCATCGAACAACTTTGATCCAATGCAAACATAGTCAATGATTATCTTTGCACACTACTTGCTTCAGGAAGTGATGCCAAATACTTCTAACAAAATCAGTTTTGGATAAATATTTATATTCAAAATGAGAAACTCATATGTGAAAAGATGTGAGAGTAGCACAATGCAAAATAAATTTAGATGAGTTAAACATTCACAAAATAGGGCAAAATGTGATCCAATACTGCGAATATATTGTATTAAAGTTAATAACATGAGCACTCAATGAGAGTGAACAGAGAACAAGTAATCATAAATCAAACATCAGTAGTAAGGGTAGGGATGATGAAGCTATTTAGTGAGGATAATGCTTTAGAAGATAGGATTAAGCAGAGCAGAAAATAAAGACGCATAGATAGAATCAAGTTGGAAGACATAAAAGAATAACAGCAGCAAAAAAATAACTTGCCTAAAATTAGTGAATAAAGACTAAACTAAAGTTAAACTATACATGAAGAAGATGATGGACATCTTAGCCCACTAAGCATGAATGATTTGTGCCTCGAAACTAAACCTTGGAATGATATCTTTAGTTAATCTTATAACACGTTAACAAGAAAAGGTCAAAAGTCATAATTTCTTACAACAGCGCTTATTGGGGTGAATGTGTCCTGCCCTTTAGCTACCGTCCAAGGAAGGCCTGCAGACTACACAAAAGATGATAAACAAGTATCAAATCAGATCAGATCATCAGAGTTGAAGATGCACGCTTGGCAAGGATACTAATACAAATGTCAAAAAATTAATTGTATAGTACAACATTGGGCAAGTATAATTCAAACTCATAGGAATCAACTCAAATAGGCAGTGAAAAAAGAAAAGTCAGTTTAAAGCATAAAGGATGGGAAGGAAAAGCATTGAACAAAATGTGAGGAGAACGAGTTAGGATTTCTATTAAAGGTTTAATAAAAAGTCATTCATAGTCTTCCCTGGAGTGAAGCACCTTCATTTTAACAGAAAAGGTCGATGCTAACTGTTACACTCATGATTCAATACATACAGACAGCTATGAGAACTGAATTTCATGATATTTAATTTTCAAGATAACCGTGAAATTGCATTATATACAACGAAGCGCAACAAATAAATAATGGGAATTTTACATACATACCACTTATTTCATGATACTTATATATCTAACACCCAAAATATTAATATTACATGCCTACCACCCATATACAACTTTAATATCTAATATACCACTCCTATAATTCATTTCTATCGTTAATATCATCCTATAAATTTTAATATTTCATTTCATGAACCCAAATTTGTTCTATGGATGATAGACATATAATATTAATATTTTGAATATTAGATATGTAAATAGCATGAAATAAATAATATAGAATTATTATACGGAGCCAACTGTTACACTCACGAAATTTAGCATGCTTAATTCATGTCTGAACCGTGATTAGTGCGAAGCACGTGAGAAATTCAAGAAACAAATTTCAACTCTCAATCAGATGTTTTATCATAGTACTGTAGAGCTACTAAGAGAAATATGATAACAATGATATTCTTAAAAAATGATTGGGGCAGTATACGGACTAAGAGTTCATATAATGTCGTTGTTTTTGTGTTATGTTGTGCTGTAAAGCTTACAATCGTTTAGTAAGATCATATTAAATTTTCTTTAAAAGGTAAAGTAAGAGGTGTGCCTGTTTGGAAAAAAAAACTTCTATGGCACTGATACAAGTTATTGAATGATAAAAATGAATATTATTAATTTATTATAAATTTCATATAATTATTAAATAATAACCTAATCTTACGTAGTATATACATAATAAAGATAATTAATTAATTTTTATCAAATAAAAAGAAATTCTTAAAAGTTTTATTGGAAACTACCTCAGACAACGTTCTAAGAAAGCTATTCTATAGGTCTCATACAAAAAGACTTTCTCACAACTATTGCACTAAACATCCTAAAACTGCTTTTTACCATTCAAGGAAGCAGAAGCAGCATGAAGCTATGCCAAACGCCAAAGATAGAAACGTAACATATAAAGAACAGCACAACCGCAATTATTTTTGCAGATGATGTAAATCAAGGTTTCAAAAAAGAAAAGACAATCATATCAAAGCTAGAAAAGAGGCCTTTGTATCAAAACAATGCTCGTACATGCTTTGAACGAATGTTGTCCCATCATTCAAATATTTAATCGCCGTATAGTTCATCCAGACAAGCGGCATCTTTTGTTGAAGGCTCATGCATGCACAAGATACATACGTGCATAACCAATCAAAGCAGAGATGAAGAATTTCATTTGAAGATAAAAATAGGCTAAGCATCTAATAAATAATATGACCATCTTTAAATAATAAATTCTTAACAAGCACTTGTACTAAGGAACCATCACAAACGCAATTATTCACATCCTGATGTTGACACCTCCGTAAATATGAAACTGGCTTATTAATACAGTTATATCACTTTTTTTTTATATACAAACTACTTATTTAGAAATGCATTGTATATATGGAATTTGTTGCCATTCTTCGAAGTAATTTAATTTGTGTTGATTTGAGAACTTGAATTTAGATCTGTTCATGTCTAATCCAGTTGACCATATCATTCCACAGCATGCAGGACGCTAAAATAAATGGAGGACAATAGTATTCGACAAATCTTCATTAGAAAAGGATTGCACATCTACAAAAAAAAACTTTATTGTATTTCGGGAAATCAAATAAAAACATAAATGAAAAAAATGAGTGTAACGCAATGTCAATTAAAGTTAAGTTCATGAATAACAAACATAATCATCGTCAATATGTTTGATAAGAAGAAAAAAAAATTCCTAAAAAGCTAGTGCAAAAGAAAATCAATGGTGAAACTTCTCACCTTTGCAGAAGATTGAATCTCCCTTGCGGTCATATCCAATGCAAGAGCATAACCTGAAGCATTAAAAGTCAAATAAATGAAACGAACTCGATGGAGAATCATATAACTGCTAATTCCTGTATAGCTAATTAGGACTCTACAAAATGGAGTTTATGATCAATTGTTATAAGAATCCTTTATTTGGCAAACCTTTCATCAAAAAAAATTTTGCTGGCTTAAGTTTTGTAGCAATCATACTAAAATGGCTTAAGGATTCAAATATGTTTCTATGAATTTTGAAACAAATTATTCAAACAAAAATATTCAGTCAGTGCATGCACGCAGCCTAAATATTGCATCCATAATTTACTGTTCGATTAGGGAATAACTTGCGTAAATTAAATATAATGATTTGATCCAACCAGTGGGATATAAAGAGTACCTAATTTGTAGAATAAGTTAATTAAATCAGCCCGTTTAGTTGGATCAAGATTCATCTTTTACTCATAATCAACCATCATTTTCACCATAAATTCATCCCCATAATGCTAAGCAAAACCCACCTTCCCAAGGATATTCGGCTGTTGATCCTTCTCTTCCCAAGGAGATGATGTGGGAGGTTATAAGATTTGTACCAGAAACTCCTTTCCATTCATTTCTTCTTTATCAATCTTTGGTTACATGCTTTCCTTTAATTACAGTGGCCTATTGCACTCTAGTTCGTTATTGATCTTACCCACATCTATCAATGATTAGATTACAAGCAACACATTAAGTATGAGTCTTAATCTAGCCATGATCTCCACTCCATTATGGTATGTCATTACCTTCATTTATGTTAAAAGGGGCAACGGAAAATGGCAATTGGCAAGTTTGCAAATCATTACCAATAATATAGCTTCCAAACGTGGTAGTCTATCTTAGTAGTTATTCACAATTGGAAATTAAATTCATGTTGCTTAAGATGCGGCATCACATCTATTATCCCATCAAAGAAAACGTTTACACGGTGCCTGAGTGATCCTAACACAAAAAAAAATAAGTGTCCTTCACTTTAGTTTCATCAGCTTCAAAATGTGTTTGAGGATCAATAACCACTCGAGCTTTCTGTCACAATGGAAGACAAAACTAATGATTTTCAGTCAATCTGTTAGCTAATTACATTGCTGGATGATAAAGATAAATCTAGTTTGAGCTGGCTCTCTAGAAGTTATTGGAGTTGACAAATTTGTGTGTACCCACACGTTATATGCACAAATTGTATTGCTTATTTGTTTTGTATTTAATTTCTTCTGATTTCTGTATTAAGGAATGGGTCACAAATACAATTGTCCGTATCCCAGCCACATCAAGCATTTAATTTTGACCATAAATTATAAGAGATTGTAAATATGCCTTTATGCATAGTTACAAGCTATATGCGCTATTTAATGGCGGCATTCACCAATAATATATATAAGAGATTGGAGGTTTCCTCAAATACTAACCAATACAACCCTATTTCTTCCTCATCACTCTTCACTTTTAGTCAATTTGATGCCTTACTTTGAAGAGCATTTTGGAAAGAGCCCTAAAAGTTAATTGGTATCAGTTTTCAACTTCAAGGCTACTAAATAATTGTTGATTGTTCCACAGATATGAGATGATTAAGGTTAAACTTCTTCTCTAATTCTCTTAAAACATTATTCATAGTCTAAGAAAACTAATGGACCAATTAATTTGATTGTGAGGGAATTAAGAAGTTTCCTAATCAAGAAGGAGCTATTTAGGAAGGTTCTTAATTAAAGAAAATTAATTGGGAGATATTTCCTAATTGAAGAGAGCATATTTGCAGGCTGATTAATTAGGAAATATTTCTTAATTGAAGATGATAGATTTAAGGGCTGATTTGGAAGGGATTAATTGGGAAATATTTTTGGGGGCTGATTTGAAGGGGATTAATCATGAAATGTTTCTTAATTGAAAATGACATATTTAGGGGCTAATTTGAGAGCTTATTGGGAGGAAAATAATTAGGAAATGTTTCCTAATTGAAGATGACAGATTTAGTGGTTGATCTGAGAGCTGATTTGGGAGGAAAATAATTAAGGAAATAGGAGGAAATTGGGGCAAGGCTGTTTGGGTATTTATTATTTATTGTTTGCTTTAAATAGGTGATTTTCCTAGGGTTAGGAATAGGTGTTGTTTGCTTAAATTATATTGTTCTTTGGGTGTTTGGGCTCTAGCCAACGGCTAGAGATTTGGGAGAGCCGGATCTCCCTTTTCAATTAAAGATCCACTTGTATCTTGTCTTTTCTTTCATAAAACTTTCAATAAAAAAGCGTTTGTGTGTTTTATTCTTGATTTTCTTATCATTGGTTTTCGGAATTTGCTGAAATCAGATTTCATCCAAGGCTTTTCCTAAATTTCTGCAAGCACTTCCTATCAAATTGGTATCAGAGTTGTTCGATCCGAGCACCCATGACCGAAAGAAAAGTAAAAGTATTGGAAGGCGAGATTGGACAATTAAAATCAGATAGCGAAGAAAAAATTTCAGATTTCAAAAACTTATTTTCAGCCATCCATGAGAAGATTGATGAAAAATTTGTCATCATGGGGGAGATGATAAAGAAGCTGCTTGAGAGCCAAACCAAACCGACAACATTGGAGGTAAGAGCATCGTTGACCAGACAAGAAAATGAGAGTAACCCTAATATAGGGATAATAAGGGAGAATCAGGATGTGAAAATAGTGGGGGAAGAAGACGGGATGCCATTTTTGGAGCCATTTCCAAGGAGAGGAAATCGTGAAGGTGTGAAACTTTTAGTGGAGCTGCATAATTTGGAAGGAGAAAAAGATGGGGACAAGATAGAAGCACCAAACATGATTCTACCACTCCTACAATAGTATCAAGAGGTGTTACAGCAAGTTTAAGGGTTGAATCCTTTGCGGGAACGTGAATATATTATCGTCTTAAAGGAAGGAGTCTCACCTATCAGTGTTCGTCTATACCGTCATCCCCAAATCCAAAACGAAGAGATTGAGAGATTAAACAAGGAGATGCTCAAGGCAAGGATCGTTTGACCTAGTGTCAGTCCATTTTTCAGTACAGTGGTATTAGTTAAGTGCTTCAGCAGCAGATTCGTTCGTTACACCTTGAGGACAATGTAGCACTTTGGGAGGGGAGTATTGATGGACCAGCTGATTTGATTGTGAGGGAATTAAGAAGTTTTCTAATCAAGAGGGGGTTATTTAGAAAGGTTTTTAATCAAAGAAAACTAATTAGGCGATGTTTCCTAATTAAAGAGAGCATATTTGGGGCTGATTAATTAGGAAACATTTCTTAATTGAACAGGGCATATTTATGGGCTGATTTGGAGGGGATTAATTAGAAAATATTTCCTAATTAAATAAGGCGGATTTGGGGGCTGATTTGGGGGTGATTTGAAGGTGATTAATTAGAAAATGTTTCATAATTCAAGATGATAGATTTATGGGCATATTTGAAAGTTGATTTGGGAGGAAAATAATTAGGAAATGTTTCCTAATTGACGATGACATATTTAGGGGCTGACTTGAGAGATGGTTTGGGAGAAAAATAATTAAGGAAATATAAGGGAATTGGGGGAGGGTTCTTTGGGTATTTAATGTTTATTGTTTGCTTTCAATAGGTGATTTTCCTAGGGTTAGGGATAGATGTTGTTTGCTGAAATTAGATTGTTCTTAGGGTATGTGGGCTCTAGCCCACGGCTAGAGATTTGGGAGAGCCGGATCTTCCTCTCCAATTGAAGATCCACTTGTATCTTATCTTTTTTTTTTTCATAAAACTTTCAATAAAAAAAGTGTTCGTATGTTTTATTCTGGATTTTCTGAAATTGCTAAAATCAGATTTCAGCCAAAGCTTTCCATAAATTTTTGCAAGCACTTCCTATCAAAAACCCACTGAGTATAAGGATCACAGGATTCCAAGATACTTAAGCAACTCTAGGTCAACTTTTGTCACATTCCTCTGTTTCAACGCATGCCACTAAAGTGATGCAGGACCACTTGCACTACAAACTATTCCAAAGCAAATACTTAATGGAGTTGACACGACCAACCTATGCTTACGAAGCTCCAGCTATTCACTCATCCAACCTATGACTCAGTTATCCAACATGAACTTCAACAGACATTACATTGTATCCTATATCATCTTGAAAGTCCTCCATTATTCTCTCCCACTTGGCACCCCATAACAACACTAGGGATTTGAATTTATGGCCACTTGGCGTTACCAATAACTACAAAAGTTTAAACTTAGGAAGAAAGCATAACCAAAACTTTTAGATAAATGTTCAAGCGCCTACAAACACAAGTGTGATTAATCGACACTATCCATTGCTAAATCATTAATAATGGTTGATGCAAGTTCATGACTCAATCCTTTACTATAGACTACAAGAGACATTATAGTTGTAATCCTATCCTCTTGCCAAGCCACTTCATAAGATTTGCTTAAATGCAAGATAATTTAACTTGTACCATGTTTGTGGACTAATTTTTCTCCGTTTCAAAGAAAGCATAAACAACTATGAATATATCAATCCCTTTGATTTCCTTCTCAAAATGTCAGAGCATCATTATCACAATTGCAATATTGTTTATGTAAAATATATCTTTTATCTTCAAGGGCAAAGCTTCTACTCCTTAGATTTAATTAGAAGTTCTTGTTTAGTCAATTGAGTAATCTGATGGATTTTTCAACATATGCCTCTTCATATTTAAAAACCTAATTGATATTTTACCATTTGAACCAAATCACCCTCAATATTCATGAGAAAAACCTAATTCTGTAAGAAATAAGCATAGTATTCCATAAATTAAGCTCGTAAACTAGTTTTAAGAATTCTGCTCTAATATATATATAAACATACAGAAACACCACAACACAAATGGGAAAAAGTAAAGAATAAGAAAAAACAACATACCCACATATCATAGCCATGTTTCTCCATGCCCACGACCCTTCTCATATGCCAATAAATACTTGTGGCACTTAGCCACATCGTGAGATACCCACACGCATATTAACCAGGATCTCACCTCCCCTACATTTTCCCACAATGTGTGACCTATTGCTCTCACCCTAACACAATCACAGCTCTTTCTCTGGCGTTCAATATGTCTCTCTTTTCTCGTTGTTTCTTTCTCATACAATTGCCAAACTTTTCCACTCAATTTCCCATCATTCGCATGCCTCCTCCAATTACTCATGCCTCCTGCTCGACACATGCACTATTGAACTCACCCTAGCACCAACTCTATCCCTCACGCTTGACTTTATATCCCACTTTACTACTCACTTGTAGCTAAGACGAACAACCATCTCAATATAGTGTGCCCTCCTATTTGTGAATTTAACCCAAAGACACTTATCTCCGAGTTCTCGCTCAAATTTTCTCAGTCACATGTTCTACTCGTTCTCTATCTCGACTTACCTTACAACTCTGCACCCATTGCTCTATTCCCATTCTCCCTCTTTTGTGTTCTATATCTTGCTAGAAAACCTATATCAGAAATTATGCCCATCCTTTACTACTCACTATAATCTTAATACAACTATTTAATAGCACATGACACTAATTTTGAAATGATAATAGGTATGACCTTCATGAGCTAACTCTTTTTCATGAAACCCTGTAGTGTAAATCATGTATCACACCACCATGACAACAATTAAGGTGAGCCTTATAGCCTTTCCTTTAACATAAATCATGCACAGCCCCAACGAGAACATCAGCTAGAATGAGCCTCATGGCCTTATAGACATGAGAAAACTAACAAAACTTATAAGATGATGTCCACTTGAAAATTTGATTAATGTACACGCCTTGAACATCCAAGGAATAAATAGTGCCTGAACCCATTATGGCATATATTAGGGTGAGCTTTGTAGGCTTTCCTATAGTGTAAATCATGTTATGCTCCACTATGACACTTGTTGGCATATAACTTGTGCTGATCTAAAAAAATAAACAAAAATTATAAGGAGATATTGTTTATTAACAATTCTTTCTTTCTTACAGTAAAAAAAAAACAATCGTAATTATAATACATCTCATTCTCTTTTCCAAAGTATGTGAGTTTTGCCTATTAATGGTGACAAAAAAATAATAATTAAAATCCCACCAGTTAAGAGATCATGAAAATGCATCTCAACACATATGAGACGATTGGTTGTCCGACCATGGAAGGACAGTCTCCTCTTGCTTTTGACAGACTAAAAGTAAACAATCAACTATTGGTTTTTTTTTAATTACATAGTAGGCCATGCCAAAAATACATATATAATTATAGAATAGCTCCTTGTTGTAAATTTTTATATAAATGTTTTAGCGTATAACATGTCCAACTTCTATTCAATTCTCGTTGGACTCTAATATGTTTCTTTGCTTTGAGAAGTAGCTTTTCACCAAACCTATAAAATAAATAACTTCTAAAATTTATGCCAATTTCATACATTCCAAATCTAACAAATTGTTCATATACTAAAAAATATGAGATAAAACAACCTCTATGCAATACCCTAAATATTTATTTTTTTCTTAAAAAGTGTGATGCAGCTCCAAACAATTCAAAAGATGTTCAAGGGAAAAAGAAGCATCATGCGCATACCTAGTGTTTGCACCAACATCAACAATGGTACCAATGAATTAATGAATGTGTTGATGCGTCAAACTATGTGCAACTAAACTCTTGAATTCTAAATGATCTTATCTTAAAACAAGGGATTTTAGTAGATCCTTAGGGTGACCCAAGAGAACTTTAGTGTCCTCTTGCGGATAACAAATCACCCAAGTACCATCTCAAGAACTAAATTATTATAATACCCTCATGATCCTAACTTAGACACATTTAATGTTGACTCAACTCAATTACTCTGACAGATGAGCCAAGTACCTTATTTTGATTTTCTTATCTCCCAATTGATCTAATGATCCTATAGTTAATGCATCACTATAGACGTTAAAATGTGCAGTATGTCAAAAATCAAAATCAAATCAATTTAACTACTCAGGACACCTTACCTATAGGGTAAGGTGCTAAGACAATAAACTTTCCTTATCCTCGAAGTTTGTAAGTCTCACTTATGGGCCTTCTAATGAATATAAACTCCAACTCAATTAATATGGCATGCATAAAATCAACCAAGAAAATTCAATTACTCGCATCACCTTATCTATAGGGTGCAGTCGTAATAACCATTATTAGGCGTTCCTTCTCCATACAACCCCAAGGTTGTATGTATCACTTATAGGTCTTCCAATAGATGTAAGCCTCAACCCAGCCTAAACTCGAGCCAACTCTCATGATAGCAAGAATATCTCATTATCACTACATCCTTCATAATACACCGCCTATCTACTTCTAGGAGAATTGAAAGCACTACATAAGTCTGTCTCTCTATTATCTCCTTCATGAACACCAAAGAACATAAAGATATGTGCTTATTCAACTCTTCAAGGAAAAGTTCATCACAACCCTTGCAAATTGATGCACTGCACAATCATCCAAAGACTACTACAGTCTGTTTTATATTTTAATATTGCATGAAAGATCGGCAAAGCGTTCTTTATTTAAGAGGGACCATGAAGACATTTCCTTCTTGGACAATCCCTCTTAATGTCTTTCTTTATTTGTTTGTTTCCTCATTACTTGAACCATTATAAATAGGGGGCTAAATGAAAAAGTTTTTCCATGAATACAGCATTAATGAATGATTATTCAAAGGGCTGAAATTTTTTCAAAGGGAGAGTACACATTAGCCGATCTGGGTTCTTGTCTTTCTCTCCTCTCTTTTACTGCTCTCTCTTTATCTCTCTCATTCACGAGCTTCCCCACTACCCCAAGACCAACTCTTTTTCTCTCTCAACCAAGGCAGCATCAAGAACAAAACAATACCGCCTCTGCATCACTTTAACATTCTCTTGTTTCAATTACCTGTAACCTCAGTCATCCAAATCCTCTACCGCTTCACTTTTTGCACTTCTTCATTCTGTGAATAAGATTCTACCAATGCCCTGCCAATGTTTCTTTTCCAAATGAAATTTAAGCTTATACCCTTTTTTATTCACTCAAGAAACTGCGATGCGGATCCATTATCCAACGAGACCTCCGATTTTCATACTCCAAGGATAATCCACTTATAAACCGTTCAACGTTCGCCCAGAAATATGAATAAAAAATTCAGCGTCTTTTCAGCAGAGCATCTTGACTATGGAATGAAAAGTACCTCCAACAAAATCCATGGCCCCAGTTTCGGAAACATCGCGAGCCTTCTGACTGATGACAACGGCGAGCTCGACCTCGTGATCGAGCGACTCCAAAGGGGTAGGGACCTCGATGGTACCTCCGTTCTGGAGATAAGACGAGGTCGGCTTCAAAAACAGCACCGGCTCCTGCAAATCCATCGCCAGTGACAAAATTGGTGATCTAACGTACATGGTTGAGTGGATATATGTATGGGTGAGAGAGAGAGAGAGAGAGAGAGAGAGAGAGAGATGTTGTGTAATGCCTAGGGTTTATGGACTAAGGTAGGAAGACCTTGGGAACAGCGTTGCCGAGCTCCTTGGCGTGGGCGGCATAGTTGCGGCCGACAGCGACGATCTTCGTCCCCAGATTCAGGAGAGATTGGGAGGCCATTTGGGGAATCCTACGTCTACCTCTCCGAGATTACGGTTGAAACATGAAATAGCTTTTCAACTTCGAGACCACGATGGTATTATAAAAACATGTGAGTAATCACTAATATCACCCACGATCTCGTGTGGTTGGTGAGAGAGCACTATTAGAAATTTCGATACGAATCTCCTCTATTATAGGCTACTCTCTTTAGTGGGATAAAGCAAGTGTGGGTTCGATGCTGGTCGGTGGCCTTATTAGATTCCGCAGATGGATTAATTATGCTGTCAAACACTTCCTTTAGAATAGTAACGGGTAGATACCCCGTTCCCACAAATTGACACTTCTCAAAACAATTTTAAATGTCTATAAAATTTATGTTGTCTAACAAAAAAATTGAGAGAAACAGAGAAATTTGGGAATAAAAAAAAAGATATTATTAGGGTAATAATTTTAAGATAATTGTTAATGTTACATTATGAAATATTAAAGGTGATAAAAAATTTTATTATCTCAACATCCTATAAAAATCTCTGATATATTTAAATATTTAAATTGAGAATTACTCGCATGAGGCTTTATATGAAATGTTGAACAAAGGAAAAAATTATAGGATTAACTTAGTTGAAATGATTTAACTAATACAATTCATGAGTTATAAATGATATCATTCCTCATAATTCGAGAATAAATATGCAAAGCAGTCGAGTAAGTGTTGTCGTGTTGCCTCGGTGGCGACAACATGCGTTAGGTTTGTTAGTAATATGAGAGTCAATTTTGCTGGTAAAAAGAGAAGTTGACCTACGTGTTGATGTCAAGTATCAAAGAAATTATTGTGTGTGGAGTCTAGGCGTAGCTCTGCGTCCAAATTCCAATGAAACTGTGACACGTGGATTGGATAAGTGGATATTCAATATAGATTTTGTCTTTTAGTTTTTTCTTGTCAGCCCAACCGACTTGGACAAGAAAATTTTGAATTCGCAGGAGATCAAAAGCCTCAAAGCCTGTTTATTATGCATCATCGCATTCACTATTCATCTTCGGCATTCATTGTTCACTTTTTGCTTCGGCATTCTATACAATTAATTGTTCAATTGCATTCAGGTGCTAAGTTCATCATCCACCAATAAGGTTTGTCCATAATTCTTGTTTAGTTCATCTTCAAAGAGATACTTCTTCTTATCTCTCAAAATGGGCTTTAGGGTTTAACGTTTATGGTTTTTAGGGTTTACTGTGTATTTACTATGTATGAATTGCCTATTAATTGTGTATTTATTACGTATGAACTGTGTATTAACTATATATTTATTGTATATTAACTGCATATGTATTGTGTATTTGCTGCTTATTCACTTTTATTGACGTTGTATCAACTATGTATTGGCTATCTTCAATTTCCAAATTTATGTTGGACAATTTTCAAATTTCTATGAGATATTTTTGTTCAGTTTGTGTATCTTTTCCTAATTGCGTATTAACTGCATATAAACTGATTATTAATTGTATATTTATTTTGCATTCATTGATATCGACTTTGTATCAACAGTGTATCAATTGTCTTCCCTTTTCAAAATAACGTTGCACATTTTTCAATTTTTTTTTTAGTTTTATTTATTTATTTTGTGTATCTTTTTCAAAATACATATTTACTGCATATTCATTGTGTATTTACTGCATATTTTTTTACATATTTATTACGTATTTTTTTCTGATGTCTGTAGATGTATCATCGACCTATTACGTCTTATTGTTGTTATGCATCAAGTTTTAGAACTATCTGCGCTCTTTCATCATGATAGTAAATAAGGATGTCAAGGACACCTTGAAGAGATTAATCATCTATCAATTTCTGAAGTTCCCACCATTCCAGCATAATGTTCCACTAATATTCGAGCTGCTCAAATTTTGGAATATTCCTCAATAATAATTTATTATCAAGCGTCATGAGATAAAATTCACCCTATATGAAGTGGCTCTACTTACAGGATTGTCAAACAAAGGTGTTGAGATCTACTAGCAGAGCGAGCCACTTACAATATACATATAAAATGGATATTAAGAGTGAAATAATATAAATCAACAAGTCACTGACCCTTCCATTATGTTAAAGACATTTATCATTTTTTTATTATCACGTTTATTTTCTCCTCTTAAGAAGGTTCCTTATTATTGCAAATAATATATATGAGTTCTCATCTATCAACTGGGTCGGGACCATAAGAGATTTCTTAGTTAATGTGTTTAATAAAATTATATGAAAGCTTGTTATACAGAAGTCGTCGGGTTATATAAATGATTTTCTACATCTATTAATTGTGAATGCTAAGAGTATCTAAGTATCATTCTAATTATTAATTCATTTTACTACTTCACTAACTAATATTATATTTGATCTTATACTGATTTAATTTCTGGTGCAGTTTCAATAAATTGCCACTAGATACCCTAACTTACGAGACCCCATTTCCTTTGATGGGGCGATGTCTATATATTTTATAATGCTCAAAAGGCCTCCAATTTATTTCATACACTAAAGGAAGGGCATGTATGCATGTAGATTTATCCTAGAGCATATTTCAATTAATGGCCCTTGCTTTAGTGGCGGGGTAATTAATCTCATTCTTAATTATAACATTCACTCTATCTTGCATATTTAGAGAGACTTGGAGTCATGGATTTAAATGCTTTTAGATGGGTTTAGACGGGTGTCCTTTCCAAGAAGGATAATAAGTTCATGTTGGGGCTACTTATGTCCCTGGTGGGATTTAAATTATAAGTCCCCTTGTCATCTTGTATTAGTTAAGTCAAGGGCTTTAGTAGTTAAGTCAAGGGCTTTAGTACTCAGAGTATATTACATTCTCTATAGATTTAGGATGAAAGGTTGGGATTATAAGTATATTGATGTATGTCTTATCATTGGGTGAGCTCTTCATTCTTGGGAGGTAATGAATACCACTTATTTACATCACACTTATGATGACTTTTTTATCTCTCTCTCTCTCTCTCTCTCTCTCTCTCTCTACTTATTTACATCACACTTATGTTTCTTTTTTTATCTCTCTCTCTCTCTCTCTCTCTCTCTCTCTCTCTCTCTCTCTCTCTCTCTCTCTCTTATATGCCTTATGTGTGATTTTCCTTATCTTCCCCTTTCCTTTTTTTTTTCTCTTCACTTCTCTTGACTTGTTCTCTTTAGACCAATTGAATGACTGAATAACCTTTGTGTGTGTTGAACAGCTCATTAGGCATATATCCTTTGAATTAGAAGAAATAAGGAATCTCACTGTGCACCAAATCAAGAAGAGAATAAAAATGGTCATAATCAAGAGTGTTCTTAGGTTGAAGCCTAAGATGTAATTAATTACAGAGGCTTACGCCCATGAGAAATTGACACCCATATAAAATAAACAACATTCGAGATGATGTATTGAATAAAAGAAATCTTGTTACTCTTGAATCATACATATCATTGTCCATCGAGAAGTGTAGGCGAAAGCGGCTATTTTTCATGGGTAATCATATGTATGATTCAACCTACTCTTCTATTGGCCTACATGTGTAGAGTGCAAAGGTCTGTGACTATTTATCTTATGGGATAGTGCAATCACATCTTTTGCATTCTAACCCCCACGAACATCCCTTTCGGAGCCCACAATCTAGATAGCTCACATTACATAATTGAAGTATGTCAAATCTATTTTGATCTTTGTATTTATCCAAATAGATCATCTATTTAAAAAATTCTTGATGTCATTCAAACACATTATATGTCTTAAGCACTCCACATTTATATATAGATAGGCCAAATCGACTCCCTTATATTTAAATACATCATATTTATCTGAACATCTCACAATCTTATATGAGCAAGCCAAATCATCTTAAATGAGTCCCTTTTATATATTGCCAAATATATTTGAGAATTCCCCTTTGTTAAGTGACCCAATTCCGCTTAAGAATTCATATGTTTTGTTGATTCATATCCGCATGAGAACTTCTAGCGTATGAGTAAATCATATTTGTTTAAACATTTTTTCTTACATTCTAGAGGTGTAAGTCAAATTTAGTTATATAATCATCTAGGGTTGTTGAACATGCAATCAAATAAAATTTATGTGAGTGACAACATTATTCTTTGTCTCCAAGACAAATCTAGACATATAGGCCTTTGATTATATATGTAAACCATCTATTTAGACACTCAAATTATCTCCCCCTTAATGAAAAGAAATCTACAAGAAGAATGTTAGCTATCTGCAAGAGGAATGTTAGCTACCAAGGTAAGTGAAAACAGAGAAGAAGAATTTCAGTTTTTTTTCATTTCTCCTTATTGCCTCTTCGTCAACAGTACATGTATATATATTTGAATTAATAACAGAAACTATTATGAGAGAAAGTGCTTTTGCCAAGCTCAATTGTGGGTCATGTAAGAAATCTGCTTATATCACTAGTGGGCATATTTTGGTGGTGTGTTGACTGCCAGAATATGTTAAAAGCCCCCCCTCAAGCTGATGGCGTAGGAGATACCAGAAGCTTGTTTCTAAGAGTAGTAAATCGAAGGCGAGGAAGAGCCATAGTAAAAAATATCAGCAATTTGATCTTGGGAATTGATGTGGTGTATATTAATTGTACCCGACTTAATGCAATCATGTATAAAGTGATAATCCGCTTATATATGCTTAGTACGAGCATGAAACATAGAATTGTGAGCAAGAGTGATGATTGATGCGGCATTATCACAATAAAGAGAGATAGATGTTGAAACGGTGAATTAAAAATTAGCCAAGAGGCAATGAATCCAAATGATATCAGTGGCGACAGTAGCTAATGCATGATATTCAGCTTCCATGGAAGATCGAGCAACTCTTGACACACTAAGAAATAAGTGTATCACCAAGAAATAAGCAATATCATGTTATATATATTCTATCTAAGGGATTACCCGCCAAATATGAATCAGAATAAGCATGCAAAGTGGAGGAGTTTTCATTGATTGGTAAACTAAAATTTATGGTACCTTTAAGATATTGAAGTAGATGCTTGAGTGATTGAAAGTGAAGTTGTAAAGGACAATGCATGGATTGTCACAACTTATTAACGGCATAAGCGTCGTGTGATAGTTAAATATTGTAAAGAACTAAGTAGATGCCGAAATATTTATGGATTTTCAAATAATGTTAACGAAGAAGCATCACCAACTGGTTTTAATGGGAGAGGAGTGACAACTGGATTGCAATTATTCATGTCGGTTCTATGAAGTATATCCAATGCATATTTGGATTGGTGAAGATGGTAGCCCATGGTTGTAGAAACAACTTGTATACCAAGAAAATAGCTTTGAGTCCCCAAGTTGCGAAGCTAAAAATATTGATGAAGATTGTGAAGCAAATCAGCAATTATTTGTGGATTGTTTCCGGTGACTAAAATATCATTAACATATACTAAAAATATATATGAGATGAGAATTATGATTGTAGACTAGCAAAGATCTGCATCACTATGCTGAATGCCCCAAGTTTGCAAATGCGTTGTGAGTTTTGCAAATCATTGACGTGGAGACTGTTTAAGTCCATAAATTTTGCTTTATGTAAACGACAAACATAGTCTGGATGCTGAGAATCTTTGAAGCCCAGGGGTTGAAGCATGTAAACCACTTCATATAAATCTCCATGGAGAAAAGCATTTGAAACATCTAATTGAATAATTGACCAATGCCTTTTAACCGCTGTTGTAATAAAAATATGAATGGTTGGTAGCTTTGCCACTACACTGAAAGTTTTAGTATAATCAATTTCATACTCTTGGTGATAGCCTTGTGCAACAATGTGAGCTTTATAACGAGCTATTGAGCCCTTTGGCTGTCTCTTAGTTTTATAAATCCTTTTACAACCAAAAAAATAAAATAAAATAATAATAATAATAATAATAATAATAATAATAAATCCTTTTACAACCAAGCACTATTTGAGAGACTGATAGTTTAACTAGATCCCATGTCCCTTATTGTTGTAGAGCCTAAAACTCCATTGACATGGCATCACGCCAGCATTTATGTTTAATGGCCGCCAAAAAACAAGTTGGATCAGTTTCTTCAACAAGGACATGTTGAAGATTAAACATTGTTGTTGGATTAAGCTTTCCAGTTTGCAACCTAGTCACCATTGGATATCGGGGAGGAAGCATTTAGTGGTTTGGAGGTGGTGAAATTGATATGTTTGTAGTATGAAAGGAAGAATGGGACTCAATTGAATGAGCTGATACAGGCGGAGATTATGAAGGAGTAAGAAAAGCTGGAACGATATGTGAAGAGGTAGTGAGCTGTTGAGATGTGGCATACGGGACTAGAGTCAAGGGAGAAGTAATGAAAGTTTTATTTGAGTTGAGGGATGAAGATGTAGTGAATGTGGAAGACATAAAGGGAAATATGTGTTCATGAAATTGAACATGGCGATAGATAAGAATCTTATGATTTGTCAAGTGATAGTAGTGATATCCTTTGTTGTTAGAACTATATCCAATGAAGACACAAGTTGAAGATTTTGGGGCAAATTTGTGAGGTGCGGTTGGTTGAAGCCATGGATAACACAAACATCAAAAAACTTTTAGATAAGAATATGATGGAGGATGATTATAGAGAAGTTGAAATGGAGATATAGACTTTGTATTGAGAGAGGGGAGACAATTTATTAAATATATTATCATTAATATAGATTCAGCCCAAAAAAGAGTTGGTAAATGAGCCTGTATTAAAAGAGTACAGGCCGTCTCAATGATGTGGCAATGTTTGCACTCTGCTAGGCCATTTTTGCTGTGGAGTATGAGGGCAACGAAATTGATGTAAAATACCATTTGTAGATATAATTTTTTAAAATTGGAAGCTTGTATATTCTCCATCTCCACCAGATCGAAATTTTTTAATAGGAGTGAAAAATTGTTTTTCAACCATAGCTTTGAATAGAACAAATTTAGAAAATACTTCAACTTTTGTAACCATTGGATATATCCATGAAAAATAAGAAAACTCATCCATAAATAAGACATAATAGCTATATCCATTAAATGATAAAACTGGGGAAGGACCCCATACATCATACATGACTACTTGAAAAGGAGAAGTACATGTAGAGTTAGAACTAAGAAATGGTAACCTATGACTTTTTGCTATTTGATATGGATGACATACAACAGTGGATACAAAAATTTTTAAAGATGGAAAATAATAAGCTATACTAGATAAGATGGCTTTATGTGGATGTCCCAATCTAGCATGCCACGGAGAGGAACTGGTAGTAGTAAAAAGAGCTTGTGAGGACGATCTAGACAGAATTGCAACATAATAAAGTCCATCATGGCAAAGACCCGAGATAATCAAGCGGTTGGTTCTCTGATCATTTATGTTATATCCATGAGGTGTGAAAGAAACATTACAAGCATTATCAAAGGTTAGACGGTGAACTGAAAGTAGATTGTGAGAAACCTTAAGAACATGGAGAAGAGGTGAAAGAAAAAGCTTATGTTTATGTGTAGGAAGGATCCCTTGACCCGTATGAGAGATGGGAAGTGACTGTCCGTTGCCAACTTGGATTTGCTGGAAGCGAGCAGTGCGGAATGAAGGCCTGAATGAGCCATGACCTGGAGTAGTAGCAAGTGCAACTGGAGTTTTAGATATCTGAATGTAATGAGTGCTTGTGCAGCCTTATTTTTAAGGTTTGTCTCTTCACTACATAATAAAGAGTAAAAATCATCAAGGTTTAGCGGCTGGAGATTTATTCGAATAGCCATTTTAAATGCCTGATACGAGGTATGCAAGTCGTTCAATGCGTATATAATCATATCATCATAGTCCAAAATACATCCGGTAGTGGTAAGAGTGTCGACCTTCATCTTGATTTCAGTTAAATACTATTGCATTGTCTTGTTTGCCATAGAAATGTAATGCATATCGTTCTTAATCTGGAGAATGCGAGATCAGTTTGAAGATTGCAGACATTTGCCAAATCTCTAAGTAGGAATCCAGATTCAGGACATACGATAACAGAGGTGCCGAAATAGTGGAAAATAATGCTACAACTAAGTTTTGATCAATCAACATCTAGGTTGAAAATAATGGGTTGGGTATTACGGTACCAGTATCCAAAGAAATTTAACGGGGAGGGCGACGAACAGTCCCATCCAGGTAACCCTCAAAATTGTTGGTGTGAAACACCTTCAAGACTTGCGACCGCCATGTGAGTTGATTTTCGGGAGTAAGTTGGACGATAATGATGTTCTCAATGGTAGACATTAAAAACTTTAATTGAGGCGGGATTGTAGTTGTTCCAACGAGCAGAGAATTATCGATGATACTCTCGGCAGAAGAGGAGTTTCCTAATTCCATTTTACTAATGAAGAACCATTGAGGGAGAAGAGTTGTGAGGCTTATAGAAACTTTGATACCATGAAAAAAATATGCAAGAAGAATGTTAACTATCTACAAGAGGAATGTTAGCTACCAAGGTCAGTGAAAACAAAGAAGAAGAATTTCAACTGTTCTTATTTCTCCTTGTTGCCTCTTCGTCAACAGTACATGTATATATATTGGAATTAATAACAAAAACTATTATGAGAGAAAGTGCTTCTGCCAAGCTCAATCATGGGCCATGTGAGAAATTTGCTGTCGTCACTAGTGGGCATATTTTGGTGGTGTTTTCACTGCCATAACATGTTAACTCTTAATTGTCTAGGCCATATATGTATATATAAGGCTATTGGATGTTTGAGTAAAATTTGTATATTCACAAATTCATATATCTCACTATATGCATCATATATTAGATTCATATATTTATATAGGTATAAGCATGACTTGGTTAGAAAATATTAGAAATGATTTTTCTTTATTAGATTTAAATAAAGATTTAATTCTTAAATGAACATAATAAATAAAATAAATTGATGTAAACTCTTAGGTGAGATAAAAGAGTTGATGTTGTCGTAGTTGTTGTTTAATATAACTTTGTGGTCTAAGCCTATGCGACCGCTCTTGATTACTTTGCCCATGCCGCCACGTAACCAGCTCTGCTGAGTTTCTTATAGTTTCCTACCCGTACCGGATGAAGTAGCTAGTAGTCGTCTTTTAGTTCGCCTTCTTCGAGCTGGAAGACAGAGGCGGAAAGAGCAAGAATAATGGAGAAAGGGAGGACGACGATTGAGGTGGGTGCCGATGGCGTGGCCATTATCACCATTGTTAATCCTCCTGTGAATTCCCTCTCGATCGACGGTAATGCCGCCTCCTTTTCTTCACCTATGTTCCTAGGGCATTTCTCATTTGTTGTCGGTAAAATTTCGTCTCATATTGAAGTCATGGAGTTATTGAATGTAATCCAGGGCTTGATTTAGTGTTTTGGCCATTATGTTCTTCACTAGTCTAAGGTTGGGTAGATGCTATTCTCTGGCTCTATAAAAAAATTGATCTCATTCGAGCATCTAGTTCAGATGCTTCAATTCTCAGCAGAGTTTTCCTTTATGCTTGTATCTTGATCCGTGGCGTGATTGCCATGATGAATTAGGCCGCGTTTGAGAAGTTATAAGTTAGGGCTTCCGTTTGCTGGTGTAACTTGGTCAAGTTAGGGCAAATTATTGGGTCAGGTGACCGAACGCAGAGATGGGTCCGGATATTAATAAAATATTATTTTAAAATTAGCGCAACTAAAGCGCAACCAAAGCGCAACTAAAGCGCAACCAAAGCGCAACTAAAGCGCAAGTAAAAAAGCGCAACTAAAGCGCAAGCTGATGCGACAAATTTTTATTGGATGTCCGAACTTATTTTTCGCCTCCGGTCACCTGACCCAATAATTTGCCTCAAGTTAGGGCTTCCGTTTGCTGGTGTAACTTGGTCAAGTTAGGGCTTCCTTCTTCTGACTGTTTATATTAAAACGGCGCCGTTTGATTAAGTTTTTCGTACGAGCGAGGGCTCGTAAATGAAGCGCGGCTTAAATCTTTGGGAAGCATTTGCTCATGGAAATTGACTCACTTGGATATATATGATATTTGTGTTTTGATAGATATGATATTTGTGTCTTCATTCTCTGTACTTTTCTTTTTTAATTGGCTATATGATAAGTCAAGCTCAAATGGAAATTATTTATAGAGTGATTGTTATTATTTATAGAGGAAATACACAACCTCCTTTTCACTTCTAAGTTTTTAGGATGAGCTTCATCTATATTCCTTGTTTCAAGAAGTCATACTTTTGAGTTAATTTCAAGGCACATACTATTTATAAATCTGGATGTCACTAACCATGCTTTTTCCTATAAATCACATCTATAATCAAATTTCAAATTAATATGATTTTTTATTGACTTTATCGTCTTGCATCAGATTTATCAGTTTTTATGGATGTATATGTAGGCGACCTACTTATCACTTAGTTTAACATTCATATCATCTTACAGGATTGCAGAATTCTTCATGTCTAATGTATTCCTAGCCAAAATCTTTTATTATCACCAACCTAAAAGTCTAGAAGATCAATTGCTCAATCTAGGTTTCTCTCAACTCTAGAAAATAAATATTTGAAGCAGCTTTCAAACCCAAGTTAATATCAGGGTAGTTGAAGTGAAGTTTCCTGATGCAATAAGCCATGCAGGCACTAAATTTGCAAATTAACAAAAGAAAAGTATCAACTTTCAATGGAAATGATAACTTCACTCTCAGCTATAGCAGTAGTTATGAATTTCTTGGAATTTCTATGTATGACAACACGGAACCTCAATTTTAGATCCGTTCGTAGGCACAATTAGGAGTATTTAATTGAATCAAATTTAATTAGGTAGCTAATTTTGTAGAAAGATTTTAGGATTCATTAAATATTTTAGGTAGCTTATTTTTGTGGAGATAATATGCACAGATTTATAAAAAATCAGACTTTGTTTAAATGGTTGTTGAGATATGTTATGAATAGTCGAGGGAATTTAGGTGATGAGATGATAGAGAGAGAAAAGAGGGGGCGCAGCAATGGAGAAACTTTACTGATTTTTTTAAATTTTCTTCTATTCAATGAACGTGGGAGAAAAAGGCTAACAAGAGGAGATAAAAAGAGGATGCAAGGAGAGAGATGGTATGTTGAAGTACAATTACCATTTTTTTTCATGTGAAGAGGGAAGAGCATATGGATGTGGGACGAGAACAAAACTGAAAAAATTGATGAAAATAAGTGGAAACTATAGAAAATTATTGAAAACAAGGCCAAAAAAATCAGGAAAATTGATGAAAGAGATATCAAAACATCTGGCTTTAAAACCTAGTTGATGTAGTATACACAATAGAGTGAACGATCAAAATGAAAATGGAAAGAAAACATTATTAAAATATACTAAACAATGAATCATGAAGTTGGTGATGTCAAATGCTTAAGACATCGGGTTGTCAAATTCTTGGGGAAAAAACTAGAAAGCCAAAAAAAAGTTAATGGGAATTGTTCATAACTTTAATAGCCAAATCAATAATAAAATTTCAGGCACATGCGGGGCTGTTTATAAAGAGGTTTGTCCCAAGGGTGGGGCATCCTTATCTGTATCACATTTAAAATTAATTTGAAATTTAAAACAAACAATAAAATCAGGCCATAAACGATAATGAAAAAGACACGAGAACCAATTTGTTGCTTGGTTTGACTGCGATAGTGCAAGTGAATCATTAATGGAATTCCATAAACACGAAGTCATATTTGTAAAGAATTTTATTCCCAATCAAGGATGAGGCATGCTTATCTTTATAAATTTCAAAGTAATTTAAAATTAGATAAATTTATGTAAAATCGGTTATAAATGACAATGTGCCACCAGAAATACATGAAAATCGGTATGGTTCCAAAGTATTTGATTCCTTGGAGTTAGCCAATGAGAAATCAAGTTTGTCAGAACCAATTGGTTGACAATGCTGTATCAAAACCACTTTGAAAAAAGCTTTTGGCTGTCCATGAGGAAGTGGAGCTTTTTGCTTCCTGTTGTTTGGTTGTACGACTTATAAAATTACCCCCATGTCCTATCAATATGCATTTTGTTTGTGCGAATGCAAAAGAATCAACATGTGCAAAAATACACATACGACCAGCTACATATAATGGCGTACATTTCAGTATATACAATATACAGACCGTGAATGATGTTACCATATGTAGTATATGACTACTTATGTGGTAGATTTATTTTATCATATTACTCTGTTCTAAATTTTACAAAGCATATAATTATTAAATGTTATATGACATTATCAAATAATATACTTTAAAATCATTTTGTTTTAATTTATCAAGTTTGATCATTTATTATGTAATAATATATATGCCATGCCTCTTTTATCCCATTATTATTTTTTTGAATATTTAGATTTTTGTGTGGATGGATATACATTATCTATGTATAATGTATGTATCTCTGTGTGCATGAATGGTGCAAGGGTTTTACTGGTAGGTGAGCTAGATTTAGCCACTTCCAAGCGACTGCAGAATATTAGAAGCTAGATTTAGCTACTTCCAAGTGACTGCCAAACCTTCCCGTTGATGTGAACTCTTGGGGAAGATCAACCTCTTATCCCTAGAGTAATTTTTATCCTCTTGAGGCTGACCAGTACCAAAACATTTATACATCACTTCCTGGGCAACAAAATTACTTCCCCAGCCACAGCTGAAGTTGTTTTACTTTCTCTCTGCTTACTCACCTGATGTGAAACGTACATGCGATGGAGTTACTTTAGAAAATTATAGAGAGCAATTTGAACAAAGTAATCCAAATTAAAGTTATCATTTGTAATAAAAGAGTGAACTTAAGGATTCTTAGTTTTAATTTGCTTAGGCAACGAAGAGCGACATTCGATTGACCAATCCATTCAAGAGAATGCAAAGAATAATTGTACGCTACGACAGTAAACAAGAATCCACGAATTAATAAAGAGAACTCTCACCTTTAGAGCCCATACGCTCACTAATCTAGGCTTTAGCGGAAGAAGCGTCTCCACATTAGAACCGAGGCCACTCCGAGGAAGAAGGACCCTTAGATCGTCGTTCGTGGATAGGTAGCTCGAAACCCAAAGAGGGGAGACGATCGACTTAGGTGGAGAAGGCCAAGGGTAGAGCAAAATTCCAAATTCTGAAAAAAGGCTGATGGATTAAGCAATTAATCTAGCATTAATTGTTGACATTCCACGGATTGGGAAAATCAGAGGGAAACGGCGGTGAAGGCTGCAGGTGAGATTTCGGGGATCTGGGGAAGAAAAGCTCACGGCTTGGACTGCTGGCTGTGGAGTTGAGAATCGGTAAGGAGGAGGGGGGATGGCTGCACGGGGTTTTCTGGATCGATGGCCAAAGCCTGGAGAAAGGCTTGGCCGGCGGGGTGGCAGCCAAAGTGGCCGGAGGTTTGATCAGGCCAAGGCTAAACGAAAACAAATGCAGGGAAAGGAGGAGAGAAAACAAGATCTAGGGATTTGGACCACCACAGAATTGTTAACCTTGAATATATTCACTTTGAATTTCCACAGGATGAGATAATTCGAAAACTAGAACTCACTAAGAGATCTAGTTTTCTCCGGCGAACTCACTAAGAGATTGTTGAACTCACAAAGAGAACATAAGAGGCAAATTTTCATTCATCAAAAACTGAAATTACAATGCATGAGGCCTCATATAAATAGGCCAAAATGAAAAAAATAAGAAATGACACAAATGCCCTTCTGGGCTACATAAGCGACTAAATGCTCATAAGGGCAAGAGCGGAAGAACATCAAAATAAAATACGCTACTACATAAATGACAAAATACAAGTCATGCTCGTGGCCGTCGATCTCCGGCGTCGAAAATGCTGGCGATGTCCTCATCATCACCACTTCATCTTCCGTCTAACTAACATCACTTAACATTTAGTTCGGTGAAGCCCGATGATTTTAGTTTGTGCATACGAAGTATGGCCTTTAAATTATTTTTTTTTAATTTCAGTACAATTACATTAGCCATTTTGATGTTCTTTATTGGTTCAGAAAGAATTGTTTATTAAGTGCCAGTGATTGCTGCAGCCCTATAGGTATCCATGGATTTTTTTTTTCACCACATTTCCTATTGCAGCAACATTTTCGTCTTTAGAGGGTTTAAAAGTCCCTTTAAATAAAGGGCAATCTTTCATATCTTTCTAAGCAGCTTTAGATGGTTTGGTTAGCCAAGCAAAGTCACCATAATATCCTAACCTTTTTGATAACCTTTGACCATTCCTTATGTAATCTTCTTAGCCAATCAAATGTATCTTATTGGTATTCTGCATGAACAATATATATTCTGATTATATATATATATAGTTGTCAAAATTCTCACATATTAAAAAGAGGAACCTACTCCATGACATTTTGATTTGTTTTTTCTAGCGTTGTTTCTGGGGAAGGTTTGTAGCTGTGTTTATTTAGATAAACATGCTTGCTTATTAAATCATATATAAAACGTTCTTCAAATACATTTTCAGTTTTCCGCTTGCTACATTGCTTTCTTTCAATTTCATTCAATTACCTGACAAAATTATGATCATCCTTTAAGGCTTTTCATCCTGCAATAGTTTTTAGTTACTAAAGGCGTCTCTTTTTTATGTTTTTTTTTTCTTTCTTCAGTATTGTACAGTCTGAAAGACAATTATGAACAAGCTTTGAAAAGAAATGATGTGAAAGCAATTGTTGTCACAGGTAACCTTTGTAATTGTATCTGCTTATCTTTTGTCTTTCTACTTTATTTCTTATTATTTTGAGTATTGAGCAGGTTCTAGGGGGAAATTTTCCGGAGGTTTCGATATCAGTGCTTTTAGTGCAATTCAAGGGGGAAAGAGTAAGATTAAAACTTTTAATTGGAGACTTTTTTTCTTTTTTTTTTGCTTTATTAACGTTAATTTTTTATTCTTTCAGTTGGACAACCTAATGCAGACTTTATTTCCATTGAAATTGTTACCAACACCTTGGAAGGTGGTTTATTGAACTTCAAAATATCTGTATTTTGAACTCTCTCTATGTACAAGTATTTTAATATAACAGTATTTTTTTTGCTTAGTAGGTGCAAAAAAGCCATCAGTAGCAGCTATTGATGGCCTGGCACTTGGTGGCGGGTTAGAGATTGCCATGGTATATTGAGTGATGCTATCATTGAACTTTGAAAATATTTGTTTCTAAGAATATGATTTTTTTTAATGCCTTTCTTGGAATTTTTAGGCATGCCATGCACGCATTTCCACTTCAAATGTTCAGTTAGGCTTGCCTGAGCTTCAACTTGGTGTCATCCCAGGCTTTGGAGGTACCTTTTAAGAGCTTACTCAACCTTATTTGATGTAAACAACAATTACTTTATTTACTTGTTTTCGATTTGAGAATTATTTTGGATAGTTTCTTTGACAGGGTTAGCTTATACAGTTAGATAGGATAAAGAGAGTTTGAAGTGGCTTGGAACGCAGTGGCTGATTAAGATGGGGTATGGGGGATTCATGTAGAGCTAATGCAAGTAATGGTAGTAGATCGAGTTTTCAGAAATAAAAATTATACCTAAAAATTTTTTCATGGAAGACAATTTTTGTACAACAAAATTTAATTAAGTTCCAAATGTTTTGCAATACCTCTTATTTTAATGAGGGTCTATTTGGTTTCATCATACTGATGTGGCGAGATAAGCATGCCTCATGTTGCTGACATCCATCGGAAATGATCCTACCGTGCATTGTGATTGAGGCGTGCTAAATGTCGGCATTCAAGCAAGGGGCTAAGTTTATTAATTGAATCCCCTAATGGCTGTCGAAACTTGGCCAAAGTGACCTGTTGGGGCAGCGTTACTTATGCTTAGATCTACTTTTGATGGTTAGTTTTATTGTGTATCCTAAAAGAGCCTCTTGGATTTTATGAAAGAATAAAACAAAAACACTGAACTCTTCTTTAAATTGCATAAACACGTACTTGACCTTTCCATTTGTCTAACCATCTTGTGTGAGCAACTTGTCTTATTTCAGGAACTCAACGACTCCCACGGCTTGTGGGCCTTACTAAAGCTCTTGAAATGATCCTGGTAAAGTGGCTTATTATGTAAACAATTTCCCATGTTTGTTGAGGTTATGTAAACTCTTGTTTGGAGTATAATCTTATGTTGACTATTGCATGTCAGTTGTCCAAGTCAATTAAAGGAGAAGAAGCCCATTCATTGGGTCTTGTTGATGCCATTGTTCCACCTGATCAATTGGTCATCACTGCTAGACGATGGGCTTTGGATATTGTTGAATTTAAAAGACCGTGGATAAGGAGCCTTTTTAAAACTGATAAATTGGAATCACTAGGAGAGGCCAGGGAAATTCTAAAGTTTGCCAGAGCTCAAGCTCAAAAGCAAGCTGCGAATCTCCAGCATCCGTTGGTTTGCATTGATGTCATAGAAGAAGGCATAGTATCAGGGCCTCTAGCTGGACTTCGTAAGGTACATATTTCTCATCTAAATTCCTATTCACAGGATGATCATTTTCGAGGACCCACTGACCTCTTTACACATCGTTTTTTAGGAAGCCAGTTCGTTTCAGCATCTTCTTACCTCTGACACATGCAAGAGCTTGGTCCATGTGTTCTTTGCACAACGCGCTACTTCTAAGGTTAAGTCAAACTAATATTTGTTAATTTATATTTTTTTATTCTTTTCGCAGCATCATTTGCTTACTTTTTGCATCTATATGGCATTCATTCTTATTTATAGAAACCAATTCCTAAAATTGTACAATTGGGTATTGTGGCATTTTTTGTTGTGAGTTGAGACATAAGTTGCAAAATAAAAATAATTAAATAAATAAAAAATGAAAATTAAAGTATTTAACATTAATTATTTTAAAACATAATATAGCATCATAAAAAAACATTAAAGCACTCAATAATATGCAAGTATTTTAACACTTGTAATTAAAATAATATCTAAACCAAACTAGTAAACATGTCATAACATAAAATAGTTTTGACTTAGGATTCTAAATCTAAAAAATCACTCTCTCTCCATCACTTGGAGCATCTTTATTAGAATCATCATTGTAATTGATTACTCTCTTGCCTCCCTCATTTTCACTTGTATCAACATCCTCCCAATCTTCTTTATTATCATCAATCTCAATCACTTTCCTCTTCTCTAATCTATAAAATTCAATAAGAATATTATTTAAATCAATAATTATATTGACATTTTATAATTTATATTTATACCTACATCTATATTTTTTGCATGTTAACTTTTTCTATTCTTATTCTTTTTTTTAAAAAAGGTCAAATTGAGAACTTCCTCATATAATTGTGTAGAGAAACTTTCTTTTCGTCCTTTATAAACAATTCATCGGCCGATGACACATCATCAATAATCAGAAAATGTTCATCACCCCTAAGTTTTTTCTCTCAAATGTCTATATCTTAATCTCTTCTAATATATTATACAAATTAACGAGTTCATCCGTAATCAAGTGATTTCATCTCTTGGTATTTTTTTTGCTCAACATATCAAAAATTGGAAAAATAAGGGTGTAGACATACTTCACTTGTTTGGGGTGTACATTTCTTTTCCCCATGTGAAGCTATAGCTTTAAGGCACTTTGCATCCATCTCTTTCTGAAGCATGCCTCAAGGTACACAATGTCACCGAAATCTGCTTGGAAAAATGGTTTTTGGTATGTGAATGTGAAAGCTTTTGGAGGGATGCAAGCTTGTGGTTAACGATAAAGTGATTGAGGCTCAGGATATTGACTCTGGTGATGTTGGAGAAATAGAGGAGGAAGAATAAGGTAAGATATGGGCTTCTATCACCTTGTTTCATCAATGGAGCACGATTGGTAGAGGTGAAAATTTTTGTATTGGAAGAAAGTGTGGGGACTTGTCAGCTGTAGTGAGATTGCCAATGTTGGGGACGTTTGGGAGGGAAGGAGGAGGGTCATTGTCTGCCCTTAAATCTTAAGATGGAGAAAATGGTGGGAAATTGCAGTAATATTTTTGTCATTTTTCACTAAATTAACAAAAATGGAGGGAAATGCAGGGATTTTATATCAATTTTCTTGTAACTAATGATTTTGTTAATGAAAATGGTTTCACAAATATGCGAGCGACAAAAATGGAGAATTTAAAAAAACTTCAATGTAATTATGCGCCCAAGCATCATGGACTTTTGCTTATTTAACCTTAAAAAGCATTGTTATATTTAATCAAAAGAAAGGATTCAATTAATTTCTATGGTTTTTAGCTTTCAATTTAACGTGAAAGTGAGTAAGGAGAACATTCTATACCCACAAGAGAAGGCCTACATATGCTCACATAAAAATTCAAGTATCTTATCTACTTATCTTAATCTGATGGAGCCTAAAAGAGAACTAGTTATCAGGAAAGTTTGATCAATGGAATACCAATTCATTTCACTTAAATATCTGCATAAGCCATAATTTTGTACATGGCATATAAAAATTGGTAGGGATATAGACAACAAAAAACTATAATGGTGACTTTTTTTATTTTCATTAAGAAACTAAATGGCGATGGTTTTTCAATAAAAAAATTCTTATGATATGTATTTATAGCTTGTAACAAAATTTCAAGCAACTGAAATGTAAAACTCTCATACTTGCCACAGGTACCTGGTATCACTGACTTAGGTCTTACACCTAGGAAAACACAAAAAGTTGCTATTCTTGGCGGAGGCCTGATGGGCTCTGGAATTGTAACTGCATTGATAATGAGCAATTATCCAGTTATTCTTAAAGAAGTAAATGAAGACTTCCTAAAAGCTGGAATCGATAGGATCAAAGGTAAACATGATATGAACATGTGCTGGAATGGGTTCCTGGTAGTTTATCTGGTTAATTTGGAGATTTTCCATTTGATGATTTTTTTTTTGTTCCAGCCAATCTGCAAAGTCGTGTGAAGAAAGGGAAAATGACTGATGAAAAATTTGAGAAGACTCTTTCACTCGTAAAAGGAGTTCTTGATTATGAGAGTTTTAGAGACGTGGACATTGTAATTGAGGCCAGTGTTAACACTTGATAATTTTTTTCCTTCCACCTTGGTAATGTTGCTTGCCATGGATTCCCTTCAATTTAATTTTTGGTCTCCATAATTGCCACTGCAGGCAGTTATAGAGAATATATCTTTGAAGCAGCAGATATTTTCTGATCTGGAAAAGTACTGCCCTCCACATTGCATCCTTGCTAGTAATACTTCAACGATAGACTTGAATTTGATAGGAGAGAAAACCAGTTCTCAGGACCGAATAGTTGGAGCTCATTTCTTTAGGTAATACGTGTTAGTTGTTATATTTGGATGCCGTTGTTATTCATAAATGGGTTATTAATAATGATTTTGCTCCAGTCCTGCTCACGTGATGCCACTTCTAGAAATAGTGCGTACCAATAAAACCTCTCCACAGGTCGTTTTGGACTTGCTGGATTTGGGGAAGAAAATTCGCAAAACACCAATAGTTGTTGGAAACTGTACTGGTTTCGCAGTCAACCGGACGTTCTTTCCTTACACTCAGTCAGCACTCTTATTTGTTGATAGGGGTCTAGATGTCTACAAGATCGATAGGGCATGTACTAAGTTTGGAATGCCTATCGGCCCTTTCAGGTATTTGGTTTTTATTGCCAAACAGAACGGTTGTTCATTTCATGTTTTAGGTTTCATTTGGGATGACTTTTTTTCTGCTTTTTAAAGTAGTTTTTTGGTACAAAAATTAAAATTTTTTTACTTGAAAGCTGCTTCAAGAAACAATAAAAAAGCTGTGACCCAAACGAAGCCTTAGGTTTCGTTTGGGACGGCTTTCCTACTGCTTCTTAAAGCGGCTTTTTAATACAAAAGTTAAAATTTTTTAACTAAAAAATTGCTTTAAGAAGCAGGAGGAAAGCCGTCCCAAACAAAGCCTTAGTTAGATTATTTTGCCAGACCATAATTTTTTGTCTTATTTTAAGTAAGTGACTGCAATTACTATGCTATATACACAGAATGATTGATCTTGTTGGCTTTGGGGTTGGAGTGGCTACTGGCATGCAATATCTTCAAAGTTTCCCTGATAGGTCCTACAAATCGGTGCTGTTGTCACTCATGCTTGAGGATAAGCGATCAGGTAAATGTAGTTCGATGTGTAGAAGACCCTTCATGATCATTTTGTTTGGCTATGACAATGCTTTAATTGGTATATTTTTTTCCTTTAAGCCTGGGATTTTATATGTGGTTTCGGCACTTTACAGGTGAAGCTGCTCGGAAGGGGTTCTACAAATATGACAATAGGCGGAAAGCTACTGTTGACCCTGAAATAAACACGTACATTGAAAAATCGAGGAAAATGGCCGGTGTTACAGTTGATCCTGAGGTAAGCTTTGGTGATCTGCGTCTTGTTTTGGGGAATGCTTGCAGAATTGTTGAGCATGCTACACTGCACAACTGGGGAAATTATTAATACTTTTGACTGTCAACCTACTTCCTGTTTTGTTCATCGCCATGCTTTCACTTCATCCAAGTTTCCTGCATTGGAATTTTCTTATTTGACATTGTTACATTAGGATAACTTATTTATTACGAATTCCTGTGTTCTGTGTTCGTAGAAACCCTATGATGAGAGGTCACCATTTTCCTGGGTTGTAATATTTATCTTTTTTTTTTATTATTTTTTTAGGGATGTAATATTTATCTTTAAAAAGTCTTATGATTGAATTAGGGGTGTCAATATTTAGCCCGACCCGAGCCCGACCTGGAAATTTCGGGTTTGGGTTGACCCGAACCCTGAAATCTGGTTCGGTTTAAGGTTTTTGGCATGTTTCAAAAATCGGGTTGGGTTCGGGTTGACCCGAAAACTTGGAAATGACCCGGCTGCCCACATAGCCTGCCCACGTCGCATCGCCTGCCACGCGTCACATCGCTTGCCTCTCGTCGTGCCGTCGCATCTACCTGCGAATTCATAATGCTGCTTCCCACTAGTCGCTGCCGCTGTCGCGGGTTGCCGCTCCCCGCAATGCCGTTGCCGAGCGCCGGAGTTACGTGATTTCTGCCGCTGTCGAACCCGAAGCGGTTTGCAAAAAATGGGTCGGATTCGGGTTGACCTGAATAGTGCCGGGTTAGTCCCAGGTTCGATCCGAATCCGACCCGTGACCTGAAATTGACACCCCTAGAGTGTGAATGAATCATGTGACCAAAACATCTAATTAGGAGGCAGATGGTAATGATTAGTTTTAAGTATTAATGAACAAACTTTTTTTATTTCTTGTTGTTTGAATTGACATTTGTATGACTGTTTAACAAGCATTATGAAGATTGTGTGATTAAAAATCTGCTCTCTTTTACAATGCATTGATTAATTAACATTTGACATTTGATTCCTCATTCCATGATTCATGTATTTTAATGCAGTTAATGAAGATTTCAGATAAAGAAATTGTAGAAATGGTTTTTCTTCCTGTTGTGAACGAAGCTTGTCGAGTTCTTGACGAGGGTATTGCTGTCAAGGCATCGGATCTTGATATCGCTTCTATCATGGGCATGGGGTTCCCTCCATACAGGTTCATGGCTTCTATCAATGATTTCTTTTTCTACATTCTTTGATATTTCTGATTTCTCTAACGGCTCGTTTGGTCGCTTGTACGTGAAAATTTTATTTTAGAAATTAATGGTTTTTTTTTTTACTAATTGAGTGTGAAAATAAGATCCCATTTTTTAGGAACTTTGATCAACATATACGTGATAAGATTAGAGAGAGTCACCTTAGATGGTTTGGTCACACATAAAACGGCAGCCTTCCGATGACTCTGTTAGGAAAGTAGAGGTATTAGGTTTGATTTATATTAAGAAAGTTAGAGGTAGACCTAAAAAGACTTGGTTAGAAAATATTAGAAATGATCGTTCTTTATTAGATTTAAATGAGAATTTGACTTTTAACAGGACACAATGGAGAAAAAGGATTCATGTGGCCAACCGCACGTAGTGGGGCAAAAGCTTTATGTTGTTGTTGTTGTTGTTGTTGTTGATGTTGTTTAAGTTGAAATTCCTATTACTAATTTGTTTTTCCGGACATGGTTTCTAACTTCAAACAATCTTGGATGTTAATCCTTGGCTACAGAGGTGGTATCATCTTCTGGGCCGACACTCTTGGAGCAAGTTACATCCACAAGAGATTAGAGGAGTGGACTAAAAGATATGGTGATTTCTTCAAGCCATGCTCCTATCTGACAGAACGTGCTGCTAAGGGCAGTCCACTGGTACGAGGCTTTAATTTCCAAAGTACAAATTTGATTTGTGAAAAAAATATTTTCAGAAACTTATCATTTCTACATACATTTTATTATTTAATGACTTCGAAGAACACATTTATTAGTCAGCCCTTTAGTTCATTTAGGGCATCTCGAACACATTTATTAGTCAGCCCTTTAGTTCATTTAGGGCATCTCCAACCGAAAATTCTATTTTTCACTTCAAAATGCAGTGAAACTAAAAAAATGCCGTGATTCATCTCTAATCGTACTCCATTTTGCTGGCTTCCGCGAAGATAACTTTCTTTCTCCTCTTTGGCGTGTTTCTTCGACAAATTTTGTTGAGATAGAAAATTCGCGTAGGTGAACAGTGCAATACCAATATTGACATCGCACTGCTCACCCGCAAGCAAATAGTGGAAGATTTGGCATTCGATTGAAGCGACTAAACGACGCCATTCGCATGTTTGGCGTTCGGTTGGAGATGACCTTATATGGGCAACATAGCAACACGATACCATTTATCACAATAGGAAAAATTTGATTCAGATATCTTAGAATTTTTTTTTTTTTTTTTGGTTTAAGGATAGATCTTAAAATTGTTAAATTTATTTTGAGATTGATGGAAAATCTTTAATTGATTTATTAATTTTGATTCTCATTCCAATAAAAAAATCATGACATGCTTGAGACTATTGTAGTATTTTATAAAAATGATTATAAAATTAATGTGAGAAAAATAATTTTCTTGAAAGTTGCTATTAAAAACATCTTACTAGCATAGAAATTTTATAAAAAATAGCTGAAAATAGTAATCAGAAAGAATTATGACTGTAAGACTGTCGTTTGAAAAATAAAATTGTAAAAAGATTGTTTCAAACAGACCGTTAATTAGAATTTTGACCCCAAATGTTTTCAGCACAACATCACCTACAAAGTTCTAATGATTAATTCCTGCAGCATTTTTTCTTCTTCTCATGTAATCTACCTTGCAGAGTGCTGCTGTTGAACGAGGAAAGGCTCGGCTTTAAAGAAAGCATACTCATTTAGCTATAAAAATGCACGTCTAAGAGCAGATATGAGGACTCGTATCTCTCTGAATCTCCATGAATTACGATCTATACAGATAGAGCATTAAATGTGGCAAATCGAATTATAAGTTGTTTTTTAAGAGAAATGACTGTCTATTTGTGCCAATAGAAGCTAATAATTATAAACAGTGAATGAAATTGTTGTTTTTATTATGCGCATATTTGTGTGTGTGCTGCTCTTGTATTTGATAAAATAATTGTAGCTAATGTGGATTAAATAGAAATTACTATAGCCGTACAGATTATTGACTGCGCGCATGATATTTTAGATCATTATGAGTCAAATTGAATAATTTTATTTATGTCAGTCTCATGGGTGCGTTGTACTAGTAAGTTACATCCTCACTTTCTTATACTATGTTAAGTAGGGCAAATTATTTTGCGCGGAAGCTGAACTTCGTTTAGAGATCAATCATAATGCGTTAAGTCACCACCGTTCGGTACCGTGCTTGGTATTGTTAACGTGACGTATTCTGATTGGTCTTTGAACAGTGTACTGCGTTCGACGTACGTACATAATAATTTCTCGTTAAGTAGGGTTTCAAGAATTAAAAGAGAAGATATCTTGCATACTTTTGGAAAAAAAATATTTAGTGTAGAGTCTGGAGGCGTCCGGAGGTTAATCCAATCGTGTTACATCATATGTATAATGTATTAGATGATATGACGTGTTCTGATTGACCTCCGGATGAATTTGGACTTTGTACAGGATAATCTCTCTTACTTTTGGGATGGTGCATATTAAGTGACGATAGAATATGCATAGCCTGCAAAACATTAATGGATGTAAGTTATATTTTTATTGATATTTAAAATTTTCTGAGTAAATAATGAAATTTATGTATTAAATATATAAATTTAAAATTTAGAATTTAGGTATTTATTAAATTCTTGGGTGTTAAATATTAAAACCTACTTAGCAATTTAACTCGTAAATTTTGTGAAATAGTTTGACAATTTAATTTAGAATTTAGGATGGTTAGTTTGTACTTTGAATGGAATTATATGTTACATACGAATTACTTATTATTTCAATTTTATTTAACGTCAATATTATAATAATATATTTGATATCTAACATGCTAATTATATTTCTGAAATAACCATTAACTAATTATCTTATTAATAGTTCAATTAATTATTTAATTATTATTTAGTTAGTTTTAATTATTTATTATATTATTCGAGCTTCAAGCTGTGGATCGCTCTGCTCATTCCTCTCACCAGAGTGAGTTTTCCATTACTCTTCCAGGATTTCTTCATGATTCTCAATAGTAGGCCGGTGGATGCTTGTTGTTTTGACTCAATAAAGATAGTTCTCTCAAATACTGGCTCAAAGAGTTGTATGTCCATCTAGTTGGGTAGGTGCCAATTTTTGCAATAGGGCACTCACTTTGATCGTAGTATAACGAGCTTTATAGGTAGATTTGCTCTATGTTCTTTCGTCATTCTCAGCCTTCTTAATTAAGAGGTGAGAAGTTGCTCTGGAAAATTAATTTGTGAGTATTGTAGATCATTTGATCTATATGCTTGTGATTCGTAAATATAAAAAGACAAATAGGTGTACTGCAGATTAATTTGCTGACAGTAAGGTGAGAATCGCTTCACGCATATAGGACAATATAGATCATGCTTATTGAGGTACTAGCATCTTGATGCTTGAGTATTTCGGCGAGGCAATGTGCCTCCTGAGCACCTCATGCCTTTAGGGATGGAGGGAGGGAGGTACCACTGCAAATAAACCTAGTATTTGACGAGTTGCTCATGGCTTGACTCTGTAAATGATCATTCATATTTGTTTTGATTAACTAATTGAATAAGTATGCATGTTTTTATAAAAACTTGGTTATTAAATGAACAAATTTGAATACCTTGCCGCTTGACTTGTTTTTGATCATAAATAATATTATTTAAAACTAGTGAACAAGCTTCTTAAGAAGCTCGATTACTACAACAACAACATCAAGCCTTTATCTCACTATTTGGGGTCGGCTACATGAATCTTTTTTCTCTATTGTGTCCTGTTAAGGGTCAAATTCTCATTTAAATCAAATAAAGAAATGTCATTTCTAATATTTTCTAATCAAGTCTTTTTAGGTCTACCTCTACCTTTCTTAACATAGGCCAAATCTAATACATCTAATCTCCTAACATGGTCATTGGAAGGCCGCCGTTTTACATGACCAAACCATCTAATGCAACTATCTCTAATCTTATTTGTCACTGGAGCTACTCCAACCTTTTCACGGATATGCTCATTTTAAATATTGTCTCTAAGAGTAAATCGACTCATCCACTTGAGCATCCTCATCTCAGCAACACTTAACTTAATATTATGCTTCTCTTTTAATGGCCAACATTTTGCGACATAAAGCATTGCAGGTCTCACCATTATCTTATAAAATTTTCTCTTAAATTTTAGTGATACTTTTCTATCACACAATAAACCCGAAGCATTCCTCCCCAACTTGAATTCTACTAATAATATCCCCATCTATTTTACCATCACTCTGAACAATAGACCTAAGATATTTAAAATGACCACACTTATTAATGACTTGATCACTCAATTACTACTAAAATTACACTCCATGAATTCGGCTTTAGATCTACTAAAACGAAAACCTTTAGATTGCTAATTCACGTGATAGATTTAAACTTAGAGATCATTTATGGTTGATAAATTAAAAAAATCTTATACAATGTATAATTAAATAGATAAATTTTAATAACTAAAAGAAAATATCTCAAATAAATATTAATTAATAATTTATAAAACTAAATAACTAATTAGTATATTTTCTATTTAATTTAATTAATTTACACATAGGATGAAGTTAGGCTCCAAGATCAACAAAATATAGAAATTTTATCGAGCAAGAATGGTAAAATATTTCGATCGTATGGTACGCCATCGAGCATTTTAAGAAGAAGAATTGGTCTAGTGCTGAGAAGACCAATTATCCCACACTGAAGAATTTGTAATAAATTTGAACCAAATTGGGAAGACTCTTTTGTCATCGAGAATATGTACTAGGGAGGAGCCTATCAACTCATTAATATGGAAGGTCGACGACCTATGCCCCCATCAATGGGAGATATCTGAAGAAATATCATTCTTAAGAAAGCAAGCTGAAGATCATTCCCTTGCAAAGAAAGAAAATATTTTTAAGTTGTCTTAGAAATTCTCCTACAATACAGGGGGCATTTTTAATTTTAAAAATGCCAAAATTTGATGACAATTAAATTTTCTCTTCAAGACAACGAACATTTTAAATATTTATTTGGGTTAACATCAATCCTCAAATAAATATTTAAAATCATTCATGAAGCTACACTATATAAATACAGGGTAGAAGCTAGGGCTTATAAGCAAGCAAATATATGATCATTGGAAAAATTGAAGATTCACCTTCAAATTTGCCAAAATCTTAAAGTTCATATTGAGAAGACATTGTGATATGATAACTTTAACAAATTAAATTTGATAAATATGAGTTGTTATAGTATAAGTTAAGCGCTCAAATATGTATAACATAAGTCTTAACAAGCTTATAGACGACGGAGTCACTGACAGTTTTACCTACTCAATAAGTCATGATAAGAGGATGTAGTAGGAAAGCATTGTTTTGTTAGCCCAATGATTAATACTGTTAAGTTTGATATTTGTCAAATTTATCAAATCAAAGGAATTCAGATTCATAAGATTTTCTCAACTAACAAATGGATTGAAGCAAAATCTAAAAGAAGATTCTCAATCAACTCAAAAGCACCAAGCCACAACTAAAATTTTTATCAAGTTGGAGGCATTATTCCTTCATTAAATCTGCCAAGCACAAAGCTAAGACCGAAGAAGCTTCTCTTTTTGGCATGGTCGATAGAGCACAAAGCTCAGGACCGAAGAAGTCATCCCGCAGTTCTTATAAAGTCTTTGGCCGAACTAAGGGAATATTGTCAGTATAAAAGTCCGTCATACATAAAGCTTTGGACAGATGACTATTTACCACCGAACTAATATAAATCTAAAAGATTTAGGTCACCGGTATACACTTCTTCAACAAGCCCACCAAAGTATGAAGCTAGGGCAGAAGGTAAGTTTTATGCCTGATAAATTGAGAACATAAATCAGGGATATCTAAAAGACCCTCTACGTGACATCTAAAACTTAATGTTAGAAATATGTATGGTCAACTAGTTTGCAACAAACATGATATGCTATAGGGCGCATATCATATTTGTTAGGGGTATTTATTTACTTTAACAGCTGACCACCTCACAAACCCCCAACTACCCACGATCTAACACAACCGCCCCACTCCTCTCGACAGAAAACCCACACACGACAAAACCAAAGATAAGCATTCAAGCACACAAATGAGAAGAAATTGAAGCCCCATACCTCCCATACTTGCACTCTCGTTCGTATCTCCTTTAGCCGAAGACCACCGATTTGCTTCAGTTTCCTTTACACCCACCGAACAGAGCCTTCCTCTTCCTCCTCCAGCTGCTTGATCTCCAGCCGCCAACCTCCTCTTTCGCACAGAACTCAGCCACCAAATTCGACTCCAGCCTTAGTGCCCTAGCCGACCTCAACTCCCGGTTCCTGCCTCCACTAGGCAAACTAGATTCCAGCTGACTCAGTCACCAACCTCTTCACCATTGGCTTGCTGACCTGATTCTAGCATGACCTGCCGCCGATTCCATCTCCTCTACACACCGGCACCGACCTGACGCCCGCCTTGCTTGTGCCCTAGTAGCCATGCCTGGCTCTTCCTCTCTCTCCCTCTCTCTTTGTTTATATATATATATATA
>NW_021318566.1:283059-340118 GCF_001605985.2 Dendrobium catenatum | reverse complement strand
GTTTGGGGCCATTATGAGATGCTACCTATTACGAACGATGGAAAACAAAAATGTAAATGCACGAAATGTGGTACTACTTATCTATGTGATAGCAAAAATGGAACCGATAATCTTAGACGCCACCTCGAAAATTGTAAGAAAAGAAATATGCGTGATATAGGACAGTTGATTTTACAAACCAACACTGAATCTTCAGTATCAATGTCTGATGACAAGTTTGATCATGCTGTATTTCGTGACTTGTTTACTGCTTCTATCATCATGCATGATTTACCCTTTCAATGTGTGTAATGGGTTGGACTTCGAGCAGTTTTGTTATATCTTCGTCGTGACTTGCAATTAATTTCTAGAAATACTGCTAGAAATGATTGCGTAATTTATTTTTAAAAATTGTAATTATGGTTTGACATTTTTAAAAATTGTAATTATTTGTGTAATTTATTTGATAGTTTAATATTTTGTATAATTTGTATATTATAATTAACAAATTGGTTTTGATTCTTAAATAAAATTTTTATTTATGCAAATTTATTTATATAATTTTCTGTGTTTGTGTTTTTGATTTTTTTTTTTGAAAATAAATCGGGTTAGCGGGTCATTCCAGGTGGACCCGAACCCGACTCGGGTCGGGTTCGGGTCCTGTATATTGACCCGTATCCATTACCGTGTCGGGTTCGGGTCAACCCGTTTAGCTTCGAGTCGGTTCGGGTTCGACACGAACCCGACCCTTGACCCGGTTTTGACACCCCTACTGATGATGATGCTGATTGATGAATGTCCTTGAGATGCATGTAAGAACATTCTTCAAATACAATGATTGTCAAACATGCTAATTTGGTCTGTTTGTCTGTGATTGGCATAAAGGAATCTTCCTAGCTTTGCCCTTGCCATCATGTTATTCTTATGTCTTGCTGATCGAGTTTTAAGTGGCTTAGTAGGAATGAACATGATGGTGTGCATCATCATAAGGCAAATACCGCTTGAAGGTGTTTTCAAAATCATCTTGTGTATTAGAAAAGACTATGCCATTGAATTGCATATGTTATAAAGTTTAAAAATATATCTTATGTTATCATTAGATAGGCCCAATACCAGTTATAAAATTAAATCTATGTGAATCTAGAGAATTTTATCATATATACATCAGCTAGGATTGTTGCCCGAGGCCTCTAAGTTAGAAACCAAAGATTATACTAGGTTATATATACATAAGCTAGGTTGATTCCTTTTTGTCATGAATGTGTAAAGCTGATTAATTGATTGGACTTATTAGTTCTTTTTTCTTAGGAACTAAAATCAAGTCATTAAAGACCTTGTGTTGTTCAAACTAATTGATTTAGTTTCTTATCAATCTTTTAGGTTAACCAGATCAAACATGTATCAATAGAAGGATTTCAATAAAAGAAAATTTTGATGATAATGCCATTTCCATTATCATTGAATCATCTTATTCTTAGTTCTTAGAACTCTTTCTAGACAACTATCTTTTTTTTTGTTGTTGATTGACTATGTTGCCTGACATCTGGGTTCATCCGCTTGTCTTTGGTTAGAGGAAGGACTAAGCTCTTACGACCTACTCCATCTCAATGAACCATCTTGTATAACTAACTAAGCATTCTAGATTTGTCTAAATGCAATGCAGCATGCATTAGGAAATTAAAACAACGTGGCTAAATGGTAGCACGGCTTGTGTCAATATCTCTTGCCACGTCATGTACCAAAAATGATCTTAAGATCATTTGTCTTGTTTGATATATTGATGTATGGCTTATTACTTGATTGGGAGCACACAGTAAGATGAGTTTGAGTTTCCTTGGGATTAAGCATAAAATTTTCAGCTGCACAAAATTGAAGCTATGGTTTAATCAATAAAATGAATAAGCCATACATGCATAATGGAGCAAGAATAACTTAAAAAAGAATATGAATAAACATAAAATTTAGATTTTAGATTTTACTTTGGAAGAGATGGATCAATCTTGGATTCTTGGTTGCACACATCTTACTTCCTTGTCTTTTTTTCGCTCTTAGTTTTCATCATTATTGGTTCGATAGAAAAAGGATGATAGAGAGGGAGAGGGAGAGAGAGAGAGGTGAGGGAAGAGAATGTTAGAGGAGATATGTAAGAGAGAAGTAGAGAGGAATACATGGGCAAGTGTAGGAAATATTTTCTATTCATGCGCAACAAACTTTATGAGGTTTTCTATCTATAAATCTTAGAAATTGTATCCTATTTTTCCTAGATTAAGGAGGTAGTTAGCTAATGATACAATCTATAAGGCCAAGATGAAGGATAATGCTTATACCTAATCATCTTAAGAGGAGCATAAAATTGTCAGCCCCCTCCAGTGGACAAGGAATGGCTGCAACCTCTTGTTGGGTGACCATGCCGAGTTATCCCTACTAATATGAAATCTCTTTTGCTTATCTTCAGATCTTTTGTATTCTTATGTGTGTCTTCAAGACATGAAAGTAGTCAACCCTTTTCAATTTGAAATAGCCTAAAGTAGCTGGCCAATATTTGATCCATCCAATTAACTGTCCATTGCAAGTAGACTGACGTATTGGTAACATTGGGGATCTATAGCAAAACACTCATTTAGCTTAAGGAGAAAGAGGCTATCATCTTTTTCCTAAGATTAAGTTCAGCTCTTAAAATTTTTCTTTTCATTTAAAAAAAAAAAAAACTTCACATTAAGAGAGTAAGGAAAGGAAAGAAATAATGCTAGGAAAACTTGCGGAATGACAAGTTTTGAAATTTTAAAATAATATAGTGTAGAGGACTACATGCACTTGCTAATACAACATAAAAAATCTTTCTTTCAATTTATACTGTTAAAGCAATTATGAAAAGAAGATAACATGACCTTGCTAAAATTAAAACGATATTGCTATGTAAACCTCCAAAAGAATGAACTAAGGATCTTATCATTTGTTATAAATATTCAATTTAGTTTATTTTAATTATCTTATCTTCAATAGGTATTACTCAAATCATTTCAGCTATACCGCTATTTATCACCCTATTTTTATTAATTTTTCCACACATTACTCTTATTATTCTTATTTCTATCACACTCAAATTTGGTTCTTGGTACTTCTTTATTACTGACTTGGTTTATATAGTATAGTTGTTCTAATTTCAATTTTTTATTGTTGATTGCGATGCTATTCTCTTTTCTTAAAATATTTGAGGCACGTCTATATTTTAATCACCAAGCTTTAGTTCTAAAATTTATGCCCTCATTTATATCTGTAAGCTTTTGTAATATAGATTCATGGTTTCTTAAACTCCATCACACCTAGGTGGCATTTGTTGTTCCACAAATATTGATGACTACATACCAATTATACATCCCCTATAATTGTATATAAATGCATCTAGTTCTTATTCTTGTAATCTTTAATCTCTTATATTATAAATCATCCACCATTATTTTAACTTTTCACTTATCATAAATTATCACACCCATTAGAATTATATCTTCTACAAAAAACATGCATGAAGGTATCTCGCTATTAGAAAGTTCAACGAGTATTGCCTTAATCTTCTATTTATTCCTGTTATGGTGAAATTTTTATTATATGCTCTTCAATCGTTGCTTAATCATATAGAAACTTAATAATTAATGCATGAAATTTTACTTTCACTTATTGGACTATCACATTCATAGATTAATAGAAACGTATGCTTTCAAATTTGTTACTCATTTATATCCTTCTATGTCATCCATTTTCATATAATTTCCCTCGAAAACAATAATTATCTGTTAATAATTAATCTCAAAATGCATGGTTGCCCTATTTTCCTATTCAAGCGATTTTTTTATTCTTATCTACAACTTTTCTATCATTCTGGTTATGCTAACAAAGCATTCGATTCCTGGATGTGGGCTCCTTGCAATCTTCTTCAGTTATTCCGATTTTTATGGCTTCCTTGTGATTCTTTTATCCTATTCCTTTAATTATTGTGAGACGCCCTCATGACTTAAAGACTCCATATATGCATGATTTTGGTTTATAGTGATTTTTGTAGATGTGCACCATTGTGTCTTATTCATGTGCACTTTCATGCCTTTTCAATTTTCCCCTGCAGTTGTATCTATTATTCATTGTTCCTGCCATTTTTGTTCCCCTGCTGTTGTTCCTTATTGGTCTTTTTGTTGTCAACTACAGGCTCACTCTTCTCTCGAATGATTTTTCTAGGATGAAAATATCTATTAAGGTCTATTAATGATGCTTCTTGAAAACCATGCTACATCGGTTTCATTCTACAAAAGTTATGTATTTTTATTTTTTATTTTGTTCAATTGCAAATGGCATATTGCTTGGTATTTAATGTATCTTACATGAACAAAATCTCTAAATAAATATCTCTTGTTTGACAAATTTTGTCTGATAATCCACTCTATCAGGGCAGGCAATGCTTGTTAAGTCTAATATTTAAAATTCATATTTTAAGTTGTGGTTCAAAAGGCATCATCTGCAACCTAACAAATAATTGCAATTTCCGTCCATCTCATAAATCATAAAACCTGTGCTTGCAATGTAAAAAAATATTAATGAGTTTGTATTTACTTTTTGTGGAAATTACATCTAAGCACCTAAGGTCAACTTGGTCCACATTTTTTTACTAACCCTACAATTAGAGCCTTGGGTATGTGGTTCACATTATTATTCGGTGACGGGTGACTTAAAAGTTTGCTTATTCATAAAATGCTCTTTACTTGTAAGCTGGCATGAGAGTACTAGTTGAGCCGATTGATAATGGCCGTGGTTTGCCAGCCATAAACTTCACCACTTAAATCAGTTTAGTACTTGTTAAACGTTTAATTATTCGAATGTATCAATTTAATTATTCGAATGTATCAACATAAATCTTTGATTTCTTCGATCAATTATTCTAACTAAAATGGGTTTTGGGGGCACAAGAATTCTTTTTCTTCTCATTTTTCTTCTCAAATGGCATCAGAAGATTTTGGAGTCGTTCTTTCATCTTCAACAAAAATTGCGATTGTCATGCTTTGCAATAGTGAAAACCCAGAGGGGAAGAGTTTGTAGAAGAGGTGTAGTTTTGTAGCAGATATGTATGCTTTCTTATTATTAGCTTTGATAGAATTTATCAGCGCATTTTTTAATTAACATTTGCATGAGTTGTTTTTCTTTTTAATTTGTTTTTTTAGTTGTTTTATGGCTTATCTAAGTTTTTCAAGATATTTGTATGCCTTATATTGTTTTGTTTTATTTATCAGTTATTATAGTGTTTACAACTTTACACTGCTTTGAACGAGCAGAAACAATTTTACAGTGATGCATTTTCGGAATTGAAACCTCTAACTTTCAATAAAGATTTGCATATATATGATCATGTGATCCCACTTAATGCCTATTTTATGACTAACAACTAAGTTTGAGGACTTGCGCCATGAAAAAGTGCTAGGGTCCCAATTATAAGTTTTTAAAAACATGAACATGTAGCAACCCCATGACCTGAAGCACCCTGCTATGATTTACCCTTTTCTGTTTTATTTCTTTGAAACGTAAGCATCATTGACATGAAACAGCCAACAAACTAAGAATTTTTTTCGCCTTTGCAAGGAACATATGTTTACTAGCTTTATTTATAATAATTTGATTCATCAGGGGTAGCCCACCTTGTGGGAGCCACGGAAGCTATTATTCATTATGTGAGGAAGAAAAATCAAGGAGAAGCTATTTAATTGAATAGGAAGATTTCCTAAATCATATTTAATTGTTTATAAATATTTTCTAAATTATGTTTAATTGTTTAGTAAAGTTTTCTAAATTATGTTTAATTTATTTAGGAAGATTTTTTAAATTATGTTTAACTGTTTAAAAAGTTTTTCTAAATTATGTTTAATTTATTTAGGAAGATTTTCTAAATTATGTTTAATTGTTTAGAAAAATTTCCCAAATTATATTTAGATTATTTATGAAGGTTTTATTTATGTTATTGTGCTTTAGAATTATTTAAGGAGGAGTTGTCTAGAGTTTTAGGATTATCCTATGACTGAGTTTTGGATTTGCTGTAATTTTTTTTTTTTGAGGGCTTCCTAACATCATCTAGGTTGATTGGGAGAGCCGATCCACCTCTCGAACTGTAGACCACCTGCATCTTATTTTCTCTTATTGACATATTAATACAAAATCAACCTCTGTTTTGATTTTATTGTAGTTTTTGTATTTGTTGTTTGATGTTTTTGCTTCCAAGCCGTATCATAATTCTCCAATATGCATCTTCGTGAACTTATAAACTTACTCCTGTTCTCTCATGTGTGGAAATATATGTCAAGTCACTCTTCTTTTTGTAGTTGACGTAGAGCGGCATGCAAGAGATTTCATGGAAGCAGCAAAGAAGCTTCAGCTGTATTTCATCAGCCTACAACATGAGGACCAGCCAACAAAAGAGGAAATGCTGCGAAAGGTTTTGATAAATTGAGTTATTAATTTTATAACTTGTCAGACGATTTCTAATCATTTGGCACTCTCAATGCTTATTAGGAGATCTCCATCATGGAGGATGAGCTGAAGACCAAATCTGAGCTGATTAAGAAGCATGAAAACCGCATCGAAGCATGGAGAGAAGAGTTAAAAGAGCAGCTTGATAGGCACACTGCAGAATTGCAGAGGGTGTAGACTTGCAGCAATTTCGTTAAGGTTAGTAAAGCTTTACTTTGAGAATCTTCTACAGAAGAAAGAGTACGAATGTTCTTTTTTTTGGTCTTGCTATGTTCTATTAGATAGCACAAATGAATATTTGTAGTGTACCTTTAAGATATTTGTTGAAGTATGGGTTCTTCTCTCTTTTCATACAAACTGATGATCCTTTTTTTTTTTTTTTTCAGTTTCAATTAGATACATTTGGGATTGCTGCTGAGGGTTATTGCTATAATGGAACATGTTCTTTAGTCCTATAAAAGAAAACCTATTGGTTATATAATTCATTAAGGGTTCGTTCCGCTTTTAATATTTTTTTCGTCTGTTAACGGTAAAGCATAAAAAATTTATTTGTTTGATAAAATTACTTTTATTAAACATGTTCTGAATACTGTTATTTTTGTACTGTTTTCAAAAACTTTTTGATATTAACTTATCCTTTAGAAAATTCCGTTCTCTCGAACAACAGTTTTAAAACTACCTTTTAGAAAATGTATAGAATAACCAAACGAAGCCTAAACAATATAAATCATATATTGAGATTGAGGAAATCAATAGGCTAACAGTCTTAATTCCTCTCATTCTTTGCTCAAGAAATTCTCTAAAGAATTTGAATTCTTTGTAGTTGCTGAAGGTTTATGAGAGCTTTGCATATCATTGCCTCCTAAGAAAGAATGGGAGCTCTGCTTGGGAGCAAAGGGAAGTGATTTATTAGTTTATAAATTTAATGTTTGCGGGATTCAAATTCAGAATATTAGCAAGAATTTTCAATATCTGTATCAACTAAACAAATTGTCTCCCTCAAAAATGATTTTATTAAGAAAGAGGGAACTACAGTTCCCTTTTTAGGCAATGGAATGTATGTAAATGGCTTTTTAGGCAATATTTGCCTCTAATGTAATTTGTAGGTTTCAAATTTGAGCCAAAGAAAGAACTTTTTATTAATTTAGCATTAATGCCATGTACATTAGTAATCTTACCCTGATTCTGCTTTGTACTTATCATCCTTATTTTGTTGGATTAGAGCTAGCCATTCGGTTGCTTTGCTTCTGATTGATTATGTTAAAGAGACCTTCTCTATTTACATGAATAAACATAAAAAAGATCTCCATGGATTTCAATTAATGCTTATATGTTAAAATGGATATAAAATTTAAATTGGTGAACTATTTTAAGATTTGGATTAAAGGCTGGCTGCCCTTACAACCTTCATCATAATCTTGCCATTTGGTCAATTATAATTTCTGATTGATTGAAGTTGTCATATATTTTTAGGCTTCATCTGGGATGATTTTCTTACTGTTTTTTAAAATAATTTTTTAGTACAAATAAAATCGTCCCAAACAAAGCCTAAGAACTTTAAATTTTTGCTCACAAAAAAAGCTATCTTGAGGATGAGACTGCTTCTTTCATTATGGAAGAAGATAGTTTTCAGGACATGGCAAAGAGAAAATCCGCCATGCTATCATGTTGAAGAAGAGTTCAAAGACTGCTATATATTTGACTTTGAACAGCTTTCTTATTGCTTTTTAAAACAGCTTTTTAATTAAAAAATTAAAAAGCTGCTTTAAAAAGCAGTAAGAAAATCGCTCCAAATGAAGCTATAGTCTCTACTGCAAGAGAAGAAAAAAAAGAAATATGACCATAACAAACAAATGAAATAAACTGTACCCATAAAAATTAAATATAACCAGTTTCTGAAAATCTATTCAAAAAGCTACTTTCATTTCCTTCACTCCATTCTTCACAATCAGGCAATAAAATCAACTATGGTGCTGGGTGGGGACATACACTTGCAGTATGAACTTTACTGGTAGCAAAATAATTTCAAGAGTCTTCATTTAAGTCATCAGAGGAGAACAATAATTTAAACAAGTACAAGCACAGAAAAAGAGTGAATTAAGTTAAAAAAAGAAAAAAAAATTAACAGGACCTTTCTTGCTATACAGATAGAACTAACTGACATATACAAATTTCAATTTCTTCACACCTCTAGTAAGAAAGAAAAAGAGCTGATCAGGGCTTCTAAACATGGCACCAAAAATAGCATGAACAACTAAGATCACCACTGCTTACTCACTATCTCCTGCTTTTGTCTGAGAGGAAACTCCCCTTAATCCATTAAACAGGTTTGGCAACTGCAGATTCAGATAAAAAAAGGGAAAGGACAATACATCATTTAAAATGAAAGACTCATATGATACCAAGAAATATGACAATCTTCTTAGAATTAATGCTAGAATTATGATAAGAATCTAGCATCTAAGGCTTCGTTTGGGACGGCTTTCTTACTGCTTCATAAAATGACTTTCTAGTACAAAAAAATTAATATTTGTACTAGAAAGCCGCATTAAGAAGCAGGAAGAAAGCCGTTCTAAACGAGGCCTAAGAAGCAAATGATAACATCACTAGACATACCTTCTTAGGAAGTGGTCTCAAGGCTTTAGAGCCACCACCCTCTCCTTTCACTTCTAGAGGTTTCAAAATGTCAAAAGAACACATTAAGGATTTATCTATGCTCAACAAAGCGCCGGCATTATCGAATTCTCCGCAGTAGTTGGGAGCTGAAAATATTGTCACTAATCTCCTCTTTGCAAAAAACTCGTATCCATCCTCGACCACCTGGAAAAAGAAACAATGAGTAGAGCTCCTTTCGACACCATTTATAAAAACAAAGACATGATAAGTCTGGTTTGGGACAAGAAAAATCAACATACCTGATGGGCGCGGCATATTAGATCAAGATCATTCTTCTCTAAGAATTCTATAAGTTTATCGGCACCAAAAGTGCATGAAACACCTCTATCACTTTTTCCCCATCCTTCAATGTCTGGGTCAGGATCAGCCCAAAGCAAATCACAGAGGAGACCATAATCAGGGATCTCAGAAGGTCTTTGCATGTCTCTTATTTGGTCCAAACTTATCAGTTCAGGAGAGAGTCCACCATGCATGCACAGTATTTTTTCTTCAATGATTGCAGCTATGGGTAAGCAATTGAAGCAATCTGTAAAAATCCTCCAGAGACGGACATTGAACCTTCTCTTACATTCATCGTAGAAGCCATAAACCCTATTAATTTTTGCATCCTCATGGTTTCCTCTTAAAAGAAAAATCTTGTTAGGGTACTTGATTTTGTATGCAAGGAGCAAACATATTGTTTCTAAGCTTTGTTTTCCTCGATCAACATAATCACCAAGGAATAGATAGGTTGAGGATGGAGGGAACCCGCCACATTCAAAGATTCTCAAAAGGTCAATGAATTGTCCGTGGATATCACCTGCAAATCATATTCAAATATAATAATTCTGAAAGTTTTCTGAAAGGCTTCATAATCTATTTTGCATGTACACATTATGAGCATATGGCAGAAGTGCAAGATTATCTTCGAGTAGACAGATTTTCTTCTATTTGATTGGGGAGTATACAAGATAAAGAGCAAAGACATGACAGTATATAATATGGGAACATCTTTAAACAAAATAATTAAAACCAAAAAGTCAAGTAAAGATTAACATATTATTTAAAAAGGACTATATAATGGAATTGGCTCTGGGCTGTTGTACAACTGAAAACCAAAAAGACTTGATAATCACTTTAATTTGCAATTGAGGCAATTTTAATGAGAAGAATTCAAGTGGAGCAACGGTCTGACGTCTTCCTCATAAATTTAAAAAAAAAAAGTCCATATTTAGATAATTTCAAATCATATTTAGCTCAATGATATACATCTGTATAGAATATATGTTTTAGGACTAGTAACTGAATTAACTATATTTTTGTTGGTAACCAAGAATTTCCAGGCTCAAATCTGTTGTGCACTGCATATCATGGTACATAATAGAGAAGCTGTATATGATATTGTTTTGTTTAATGATTTGTTTGAGGCATACTTCAAAATGTTGAGAATAGATACAATTACTAAAGCAGACCATTTTGCATGCTAGGAATCTGTTTAAGACTAATTCATTTCCCCAATCAAAATATTTTTGGATTGGCCTTCAACTTCATTCCCCCTTATATCATTGATTATAATGGAAAGTATTATCCCTAATATTTAAAATATCTGAGGACAACATTAAACTTTAACTGCATTACTTTCATCATTATTGACAGCTGAGCTTGAATTAGGTATATCAGTGCCAGCACACTTGATTTTTCAAGCTTGAATTTTAATTCATTTTATAAGTTGGACAGTACCCCTTCAACATGGGTTGTGAAGGAGATCATGTTGTTATTTTCTCAGGACTCTAGCTTCATTTGGTTATTTGATACTTTTGTAAAAGACAGTTTTAAGAAACATTGATTCATAAAATGGAGTTTTCTAACGAAGAAGCATATATAAAAAGCTTTCTCAAAACAACAAAAAAATAAAAAAAGTAATTATTGGGAACGTAAACCAAACAGTAAAAAATAAATAAATTTGTTGTTTTAAAATGGAATAAGCATAAAAAACTTCCAATAAAACGAAGCCTCTCTCTCCAAAGTAACATTCTACTTATTTTGTATAGCACGATACGACTTCATGTGACCCTTGGAAGTAACACTACTTTCCATGGTTCATTGTGCAGAAGACTTTGTTTTCCTATGGGGGTTTACATACATAGAACTCACAACTATAAGATTTATATATTTAATAGCTAAACTTCACTATTTACATGCTAACTCCATTAATAAAACCATCAACAATGAAAAGGAAGTCACGACGGATCTCGTCAGACACAAGGAAGGAAGTCGTGATGAGATCTTATAGGGAAGGGTGACAAGATCTACAATGCATTGTCTTCAATTCCTCCTGCCTATCTCACTCTCACGTACACGGCCTATCTCTTCATCTCCATCTCTTGCTCAATATCTCACAAGTCGAGTGGCTCCAGCTTCATCCCCTCTCTCTCTCTCTCTCTCTCTCTCTTGCATCCCCTTACCTGAGCTAATCCTCTCCCTAATCAATCACCCCACATTGGTGAACTATGCCTCATGCATCACCAATGTCTTTTCTACCAACAATCACGATGTTGAAACTCCACTGTTTCCATCAATTTATTGCCAATGATCTCTCCCAACAGATAGGGTAATGAGGGCACTATTTTTGATGTTATTTAAAGTTCTAAGTGTTGTGTGTGTAAATAACAAGGTTAAATATGTCAATTCTATAGTTTTGAATAATATGTACATAAATCCCTTTCTATTTTAATTTATAGTTTGAGGGCTTGTAATGGGGAGTGATGATTTGGATTTGTCAGCGCAAAAAATATTTGATGATCAGTCAATGTAGAAAATATTTTTGAGAGTGAGAAAATTTTCAAGAGCATAAGAAGAGCTCAGTTGAATCAAGGAAATGGTCCAAGTGCATAAGGGGTCAAATCCATACCAAAATCTTAAAATTATCCTCACTTAGCAACCATTCCTCCTTTAGTAGTCATCTTCTTAGAGGCCATTGTGTCAATCATATTCTTTTCCCAATTTCTTCACTTTCATTAGTTCTAAGTTATCTACGAATCTTTCAATTAAGCTTGAACCCTTTATAGCCCTTCTAGGTCCGAGCAGGTTTGAGATATCCACAGATTGATTAGATTTCAATTTTCATGGTTCTTGGCCAATGCATAATTGCTTGCTATTGACATTCTAATTGGATGCCGAATAAGTGGAGTGAAGAGAATCCATATAGCATTGATAACAGGCACAAGAAATATTCAACCAAATTTCAACTAAATAATAGGAAATCAACTAATTGGGAATCCATATTAACATTCCAATTGTTGCAATTGAGAATCAACAAAAGAACCTCATGTTCAAGAGCATAACTGGAAAGGTGATCTACGTATCTTTTAGTTGTTTTCCTAAGTTGTTATCTTTAAACAAAAAGCCTCAACCATCCTTTCAACTTCTCTAATGGTTTAAGATTTTTGGCATCTCAATTTTCTAAAATACCATCCTCAAATCACTATATGTATTTTAGTTTTCATCCATCATGGTCCTACACTCCATTTTCATTCTAAAAAACCTAGTTTTTGTATATTACATTTCAAAATTGAATGTTATAAAATTCATTTAACTATTGGAAGATACGGTCATGGATGCAAATAGTTGCTACACAAACCACAGTGCAACAGCACCAACAATCCTTCTGCAATTCCTCACCCCACAAGAAACACACACATATCAAAAAAAGAAGGCAGGTAGGGGAGAACAAACTAACTAAAGCTGGTAATAAAAAAGACTAATAGTTGGTAAAACTTGAAAAAAAATGTGAACAAAACCTATGCCCCAGGTTTTGATAAAAATAGACCCTTCTTTTAATATGAAGCAATTTAGCACTCCTGAATTGCTTCTCCTTTCCCTTTCAAAACTCTACAAAAACTAATCCATTCATATCTCACAAAACTTGCCCTCCTCTTTACCTTTTCCACACTAGTTCCATTGGGGTGCTAGTATTCTACTCTTTGGCAGCCGTAAGATCTGCTTCTCTCTAAAAACTCGTATGTTTTTTTTTTTTTTTAGAACTGAAATCATCACCGCTACCATCACAACCATCCCTCTGCCCTCTTTTTATCCTCTCCCAATAACACCTGATCTGGCGATTCATATCCTCTCGCCTTTAAAAGAAAAGATAAGGACGGAAGTCCAAGAGACTCCTATTGGTATCAGCAATGGAGAGTGTCAGGGAAAAAGCTTGAACAAACCACCGTATTTTATTTACCAAAAACAATTTCTAAGTATCACAAGAACCGAGACTACTAATAAATAATAATTCATAGTAGTTAATGAAGCGGTAATGCAATATACTACTGTAAGCTTCACATGATAACCAAAAGAAGAAAAAGAAAAGAAAAGCACTTTGCAAGCAGAAGATCTTCCAAGGTGCCCAAAGCTAGAATATAAAAAGAATTCATCAAAAATTAAATTCAGATGAGAATAAAGTTCTGAACATTGACCAGTTGGCAATGTACTCGCTAAGATGCAATGCGCCAAGGTAATCTTCAATATCGTGCTAACTCTATCTCTGTGAAATTTCTGATTATTTACAAGTTTGTCCTTCCTGTTTGCTTTTGAAACCATCAAGAACAAACACTGCGAAATAAGTTTATTATATTCTTCCATGGATAAGAAGAATAAATCTTAAGGATGGCATTATGCAGGAATAAACCAAGAAAACAGACGAACTTCGTGAACTAACAGTAATCAGGAACAAGCCGTGTGGCTTTTACATTGGATTCTAAGAAAAAAATTAAGGCCAGCTCAACTCCCTTCGTTACTCAATTATGACGGAAGGGTGTCTTTCCTAGAGGTTAATTACTACCCACTAGCTCATCTGAGGGTCCTAATACTAGATAATTTAACATCAAACTATAGCAAAAACTGCCTTTCAAAAAGTATCCAAATGGATGCAGAGGTATATAAAACACTTCAAAGCAAAAAGAAAATTAATATTTGGTGACATGTAGAAGCAAAAAAAAGGGTTCATATTATGTTTCCTTTGCATTGTGATGAAGTGACAGCAGCTTTGGATCTACCTGCCGCTCATCTGGTGCACGGTGAGAGAGGAAGGTGTGATACCTTTAGGTTCAGATGAAGAATAGTTTGAGATCGAGGAATTATAACAACGAGGAAAGCCAAAGTTATTCACTAGATATAAGGCAATAAGAAGGGAAGACAATCAATCCAGTCAGTCATGGAGGTTTAGTGAAAGAATTCAATAAAACAACGGGATATGAGCATAAGCAATATTGGTCTTTCTGTCAACTTTGGCGATTTGTAAAAGTTGTTTTGATTGCAGGATTTTCTTCTCTCTCACAAGAAGGAAACAGAATGGAGCTTTATTAGATTATGGTTTTAAACGGCCTTAATTCACTTCAATAAATTTCATAAAAACTAACCTCAAGCCATCTCTTAGGTTTAGATGTATGATAGATGTGGATGCCCGTAGTACTCCAACAAGCTAGCATTAGTACCTACGTAATAATTACACTTTGAAAGCCTAATATGATTAGATGTGAAGGTTGTATTTCAATGATTAGGTGTGAAGGTTGTATTTCAATATCACGCAGGTAATTCCTGAAGTTCGAAGAACATCGAACTTGCACCAAAATAAATCCAGCCAATAAATGAAAAAGAAACCTCATACATGGTTTTTTTCATTTTCAATATCTATCAGATCCTTAGTCGATTTTTTGTGTTATTTTTATCTTCTAGCTCAAATAACGTAACATAAAAATAGACAATTTAATTTGTTTCAACTTATCTAACTAAACATCCTTTTCTCATGAAACAAGATGGACAAAAAATTTGAACCCTTCATATTTAAATGTCATCTCATATATTTTGTTTTCTACATGAAATAGATGCAAATGTTTATTCGGGTAGCAACAAGCTGATCAGTGACTAACTAGTGGCAGTGGTTTAATTTTTTTTTTTTTTTTTTTTTTTTGTGGTGTCGGTGAGTTCGAGAAGCTCATTCAAGCTCGAGTTGAATGTTAACAAGCATGAGCAGAGTTTGAGCTCAAGCTCAAGTTCGAGCCACCTGAAATTTAGGCGAGCCGAGCTCGAGCTTGTTATGGCTTGAGCCCGACTTGACTTTTTACACCCCTACATGATTCTAATCAAAATTCATGTATGATCTTGACACTCAAATTTCTATTGTCTTTAATTTGTATGCAAATGTTGGTGTTGATAAGGCGATTGTTATGCTAGGAGTATGTGAACATCTGTGTTCAACAATGCAATGGAAGGAAGTACATGAAAAAAGAATTTTATAGTAATAGTACGGTCAAAGAGGACCCAAAGCTTGAATTGGTTCAACTACATAAAGATTGATGCAAAAATGCCTCCAGCTTCCTCATCTAGCTTATTATTATGATGAAAGAGGGGAACAACGGGAAGTAAGATCCATGGGAGCAGGCATGCAGGGGATCGTGCAAGCGGGATGCAGTATAGACATGATGCTCCATGGGAGATGTGGGATTGGGATTAAATGCAATTGAGGTGAGCGGAGTTACCTATGAGGTTGCTTGGGGGTGAATGCTTGGGCTAGCGAAATACTAGAGATGCGAGATGCATAAAATTATGCAAGCAAAGACGAGCATTATAAAATGAAAGTCAAGGTTGAGTAGAGATGTGGAGGCCGATTTGCGACAGGGTGTGTTATGGGAGGTCTTGCTACAATGAAAGAAAGAATGGTGGGCTACAGGATTGGCAATGTGTGAGGGAAGGGTGCCTAGGGGAGATTAAAGTGGGATAGGAGGGAGGGAGAGTGGGGAGTCTTTGCTTTGAGCCATATTAAACCCAAAAAAATGCGTAATGTATTATTGATTGAAAGCTAGTATGGGCATGAGCAAAAAAGGAAGCAATAATGAAGTGAATGTCCTCAATTAAGAGAACATCAAGCATAATAAAAATGTATCTCTTAATCAATGCTTTCCAAATATAGCAAACACCAATATTGTTATTTTCCTATAATAGCATATCTTAAATAAACTATATAGTTTATTATAGTTGTTTGCAATCGAGTGCTAACTATGGAAAAAAAGGCTCAGAAAAACACTTGAGCTAAAAAAATACTCTCCAAGTGATAGATAAACAAAGAAACACTATCAATTCCAGACTTTGATCAATTTCACCGTTCATTGGGATGTAAAATGTGATGGCATGCAATGCTTGCCACTAGAGAGAAGAAATTCGCATGATATGAACAATAAGCTATTAAATTTTCTCTAACATGCTATCAATCTATCCTGCACACTATTAGCTGCAGGAAACACTAAACAACACCTACCAAGCAAGTGACTCGGCAAGTATTGAAAAATGGTATTTTAGTCCTTGAAATCTCAGCCTAATCACCAAATAGATTCTTTTTGATCTCAAGAACCACTAAAAAGTAGTTTACAATGAAGACACTGAATTCCACACAATATATGTGTAATAACCGGACCGAACCGGTGTGGGTTCTTCGGCATGCGGGAGCCGACCGCTCCCTCCACCCAGATTGAGACCAATCGCACGCATCAACCGTCGTTTTGCGCCCCTTTGACTCGCGTCTCCCTCCAATAGCGTAAATCACGTGATTCCTTTGTCTTCTGAAATCCTCCCGCCCTTGTCGGCCTTACCATTTAAACCCAACAGGGAAATTAAGGCATCATTTTACTCTTTTTCTTTCTAGCTCGAAATAGCTGCCGAGCCTCCTCTTCTTTCTCTTCATCTTTTTTGTTGTCGCCGCTGTTGAAGGTATTCAACCTCTTCCTTATTCGATTGAAAGACAATAGCATATAATCTTCCTCCTATCTTCTTCCTTAGTTAAGAACCACCGACAATAATTCATCTTATCCTTCTCAATCGATCGTAAGGTAACCATCAAATTCCTTCATATTCTCCATCGTTACCTTATCAAATTATTTGTAATTATAGTGGTTTATCATAAGCTTGTGTTTCCAATGAATCCATGAATATATGTATTTGTTCATATTAGATCATAAGCTTTGATTTTTTTTAGCAAGAGATTATTCCACATTAATATAAATTCTTTTTCGACTTTTTGGTTCGGTGGCCTTAGTTATTTTCTCTTCACTTATTGTAGGATTTTTTTTTTCAGGTCTTTTTCCTCATAGCTTTGCCGATTGAATATCTAATATGCTTGGAATTTCGTGTCGCTAGCCTAGAGGTAAGTAAATGTTATTTATTTTGACATAAATATACCCTTCTTTATTAGGGACGTAATCTGTGATATTTGCATTAGATTTTTTTATAATTATTTAAGTTGTCAGTTATATTTATAATATTTATTAGTATTGTTCATGTCAGGGATTTGATTTGATTTACATTGAAATCATCATGTAGTAGAAATAAAATTATTTTGATTTGTTCATCTACGAACTTTTAGCATTTAAATAGTTCATGCTATAGAAAGTTTAATTTATGCACATTAACTTTATTTAATGCAATGCATGATACACATGTTGCAAATTATGTTGGTTATATAAATAATGATTGTCATGTTGATTTATATAATACATGTTGAAGTTTTTTTTTTTGTAAAAGCACTTACACTATATAATTGTGTGTATGTCGGTAGAACCCTATGGTCGACGAACCCCTAGAGTGACAACTCTATAGAAAAAATTATTGGATTTTCTTGGGTGGTTGTTTACCTTCTCAGTGATGGATATATGATAAACTGACAATATATATATAAGAACATATAAGCGAACATGAATTGAAAACAATAAATAACTGATATGTCATTTTGAGGCATAATGATAGAAAATGTGATTGCATTCATGGGCATTAAAATAAATTACACTTACACTAGTTTGGTACATACATTAATAACATTAGCATATTAAATTTCTGTTGTAGAAAACATGGCATGTGTTAGTACTATTTTGTTTTGGTGAATATAGGTTGTTACTTCTACCTTTTGATTGTTCATATTGTATGCCCCATTCTGTTGTCGTTTATATTTTGATAGATAGGAGTTACTTGCTAAGTTTAATTTATCAAACTCACCTACTGTCTCTTTTTAGATCCTGTAAGTGTGTTTTGTAGACAGCCACCTCAAGAACAAATTACCTGTAATAGTTTGCTTTTTGTATTTTATATTTTATAAAAGTTTATTATGTTTTTTAATTATGAGAGTTTGGTAGTTTTTTTCTTGTTATTTGTTCTATTTATATTCCTTTTGGCTTGTATCAAAACTATTTTTATTTTGTACTAGTTATTTGCATTTCATTAATGAATTGGCTTTATAATTCACTTCCTATATTTACCCTGTTATATAACTTGTATATGCAAATTTCTCTTACAAAACATGCCTTTTTATCCCTAAATCACGTCCCATGTTGCCGAGGTGTACCGCCTCCATGACCCATGGTGTAATAATATGTAGCATCAGTAACTTACTGCCAATGGAAGAATCCGGCCAACTGGATTCATAGAGACAGTTCTCCTCCTACAATTTAAAAAATGTTCTAAACTTCCCGATGTCTGTGAAGTAACATATAAACCTAAAATAATCAAATCTTCCGAAACATATAGATCAATATTTTACTAATTTGCAGGCCCTTTCAGCCAAATAGAAAATTGTCAATGGGTTTCCTATGATAACAGTTCACGATACAAGAATATACATTTTTCTAACTTAATCATTTTCATTCGTTCACATCCTTCCCCATGGATCGATAATCAGACCTCGCATAACTCCCATTGCTCACCCTTAGTTTAGCCTAATTAAACTAATTCCTCATATCCATTAAAATATAAACGTAACAAGATCCCAAAATAAGAGGCGGATATATCCAGAATTCCAGATAAATAAACTGATGGTAATTCAACAATCTCATGCACAATTCTACAAACTTCCTATGCATAGAACTTTCCGACAATCTTATTATCCAATTCAATACCAAGTAGATTAACCAGGACAAAGCAAAGCACATTGAGCCCGCTAAAACGCTTACCATTCACGACTTCTCAACCTCATGAAACGTTCTGCCTACCAAAACCTAATACAGTCCGAAAATCGAATCGCCATTTCTTAGTCATAACAAACGTAAAAGATTAAAACTAAAAAAGAAACCACCAAAAAACGGAACAAACAGACTAAAACCAGCCGAAAAATCATTCAGGATTGCAACACGCAAAATTTTCAGGGAGAGCGGATAGATAAAATTGAGAACTGACCGCAGATCTTGATTGGGGCTTGTATCTCGAGCAGATTTGGCTGCGAGAGGAACACCTGCTTGGCCTCGACGCAAAGTTGCCGGATCTCCAACTCCGAAAGCTGGACTTGGCGAAAGCGGCCTCCCTTACCGCCGGCAAGTAACCTCCTTATGATGTCGTTGAGGATGGGGGCCTCCATGGCCCCCATCGAGCTCGTAGTCATCATCATCTTGCTCCTCCTGCTTCTCTCCTCCCGTAAAAGAAACCCCTGTCCCCTTCTTCCCTCTTCAAATCAATCCCTTCTGGAAATTTCTCGTCGATATCGCCTGATAACCGCCGGCGCACTCCAACTGCCGGCGGGAGAACAAGCTTTCGGAGAATTTTTCTACGCCTTCCCCGACTTTTTCTTTGTTGGCCGAGGGGAAAACGCGTGGAAATTGCTGTTGTTTGACGGCTCTGAAGACTCTAATCATGGGTAAATTATTTCTAATTTTCGCAATGCTTTTTCTAGGTTGTATTTATTTATGCATTTATTTATATTTGGATTTTTTGTTATAAAATGGTAAATTTGTTTGACATTTTCTGCTAATTTTAAAAATATTTCATTTTTAGCATGTGTAGTTTGTTTCATATTGAAGGTTGTGCAAGTCTTTTTTTTTTTTTTAAGGTTATGAGATTGGAGCGTGAGCAGTATAGAGAATTTTTCGCCTGTCAACCAAGAACAATTATTAGGTCATGTGATCTGATGTAGCTCTACGTTCATACGCCAATAATATTTCGCCACGTCTTCTTACTTTTTACCATGCGGCCCGACGACCTAACCCGGACCGGAACCCGAAATTGCTATGTTCGCGTATTGCTAGGTATTGCTATGTATTGTTTGTCAAAAATGAGAAATACTGCTCTGTGAAGACCAATATCGAGCAATACCGAAAAACTCAGTATTGCTAGGTATTGATCTTCACATAATGGTATTTCTCGTTATTGTCGAGCAAAATCGATCAAAACCTAGCAATACCGAGCAATACGCGAACATAGCAATCTCAGGTTCGTTCCGGGTCGGGTTGTCGGGCCGCGCGATAAAAAGTAAGAACACGTGACACTATTTTACTGGCGTCCGAACGTAGATCTACGTTAGGTGACCGGACCAAATAAAAGTTCGTCAACCAATGAGCCACAACGCTCGATTTCGTTGTGCAAATCTGCAAAATTTCTTTTGAATATGCTTTATAACAATAATATGCTAAATAGGCATATGATGATTAGGCATAAAATTTGATATGAATTTAATATTTTAAAGAATCAGAATTTTGAATTATAAAATTTATTAAGTAATTATGACATCATTCAAAGCTATTTTTAACAATTATAATTTTAATTGTGTTTCAGTAATGTAAAGATTTGACTCCAAATCATCATAATTATAATATTGAGAGTTTTACATGCATATCAACTTATATCACTCTATTTACATATCTAACATCTAAAACTTTAATATTACATACATAATAATATAAGATGGTATGTATGTAATATTAAAATTTTGAGTGTTAGATATGTAAATAGGATAATATAGAGTGACATGTATGTAAATGGTCCTATAAAATTTTCAAGCGCATTTGAGAGTCTAATGTCCTTCAAATGGTACATGCTAAGAATCTAAAATAGCATCTCAAAGTGACAAATCTAATGAGTATAAATTTACTCAAATTTTAATTTAGTGAATGTCCATAAAATATAATATGAAGGAAGAAAATCTTAACAGTCCAATAAATAAAATGTTCAAATTTTTATCATAAAAGTATTGGAATACCCTCTCCACAATTATATGAATAGCTCATATTGATACATATTCAAAAGAAGATTTTCAATGAAGATAAATTTAAAATTCATAGAGAATTCTAGAGCTATGATATCAACCGTCAATAACTATAGACCGACATTAGCAATCAGACACCGGATGTCGTTCGAAGCCCAATAAAAATGTGTCACATCACCCTTACTCGATACTGAGCAGTACCGAGCTCGATATTGCTTAGTACCGAGCTCGGTACTGTGAAATACCGAACTCAGTACTTCACAATACCGAGCTCAGTATTACTTGGTACTGTTCTGTCCGAACCCAATAATCTCCCCTTAGGTTATAACCAATGCCAAGAGTGTTTCTCACACAAAATGAAAAATTCTCCTATGGAAGAGTTGTTGCATAAGAGGCCTATTGCCAGTTTTGATCTCTGTGGAGGCTTTGCCAGTGGCAACATAGAATCCTATTTAACATATATAATAATGATTTAATATGTCAATGAAATTCAACTATCATTTTTCTATTAATGTTTAGTAGTTGATTGATGAATTTGTAATAACTTTCCATTATTTGTTGAGGAAAAATAAACGATGCCCTACTAAAAGACAAATTTTAGATAAAAAAATAGGCTCATCCTCTTTCATAATTTTTTTTTTTCATCAATTTCTAACTACATGAGACTAACAAGAAAATATTGAAAAATATTTTAGGATGACAGAAAAAATGATAAGCACATGGATGAGAAATTATTAGGTGTAGAGTCCGGACGTAGATATATGTCTGGACTCCAATAAAATGTTGACACGTGGAGTGGATACGTGAATATTCAATTGAATTTATTTTTTATTTTATATATTTAATGTGTCCACGAAAATTTAAGCTAAGAGTACCAAAATTGATGAGAAATTTTTAGGTGTAGAGCCCGGACGTAGATATATGTCCGGACTCCAATAAAATATTGACACGTGGAGTGGAGTGGATACGTGAATATTCAATTGAATTTATTTTTTATTTTATATATTTAATGTGTCTACGAAACTTTAAGTTAAGAGTACCAAAATTGCAAGTAAAGCACGGTCAAAGCCCAATAAAACAGCGTAACTAAAGTGCAACTAAAGCACAGGTAAAATGTACAAAAAAAATGCAACCAAAGCACAATTCACATGTCACATTTTGAATGGTTGTCAGGACGTATCTCTACGTCCAGACTCCGCACCTAATAATTTCTCGCACATAGATAATATTTAGCTAATGTATTTCTTATAAATTTTGGTCATACAATGATATAATACATGGTTATGCTTAGACCATCTCCAATGGAACGGCAACAATTGTTTGTCGTTCTTCTGTCGCTCCCACTTAGCGGCAATTTCGCCGTTATTTCATCGCGGGTGAACAGTGCGACCCCAATAAGTCGCACTGTTCACCCGCTAAATTTTTATGTGTCAATGAGATTTTCCTGCGAAATAGAGAAAGACGGTTATGAGACAACGAAGCCAGCGAAATGGAGTTCAATTGGAGAAGAATTACCGCATTTTGAAGTCTTGCTGTATTTTGCAGTGAAAAATGGAGTTTTCGATTGGAGATGCCCTTAAGAGGATACACGATGCAATATATGGCTCAGCTGAATATATATATATATATATATAAATGCAGGGCAGTGGTTGCTCCGCCACTGCTTCGGGCCAACCGGTCATCTTTGAAGACTGGTACCAGCCGACGTCTCCTTGCCGTCAAGGCCTCTGCTTTGAATTGGCCACCTGACTTCGCCGCCTCATTTGATCAAAAGCTCCTAGGCTGACAGCACTTGTGCCTCCCTCCAGCTCCACATCGCTAACTGCAGCGATCGCCTTGGTATTCTTCCAAATAGAAGATGTCTCCGCTCCTCACCTGCTGATGCTGACATTTCGTTGTTGGCTCTTCAACAACCGGTTCATTAGTAAGTCATCGGCTCCTCAATCACTGATCTCCTCTCCTATAAAGAGAAGGACTAAGCGCAACCAAGTGTATTTAAATGATAGCCCCAACCGAAAAACTCATTTTCCACTCCAAAACGTAGTAATTCATCGCTAACCGAACTCCATTCTCTCCTATTTCGCACACTTCTTCATCTCGCTGCGAAGGTAAGCAATTTTCTCCTCTTTCACACGCTTCTTTGGCAAATCTTGTAATGCAAAAAATTGGCGTAGGTGAACAGCGTTGACGTCGCACTGTTCACCTACCGAATTTTCGTGTGCGATTGAGCATTCGAATGGAACGAATGGTGGATGACATACCACCGTATGCAGTTTTGTTGGAGTTGATCTAGCATTCAACAAGTATAAAAAGAGTTGTCCTACTGGCCATGCATATCCTACAGAAAAAATTGCTAAGAGAAAGAAAGCAGGGAGAGAGAAAGAGAGGGTTTAGGAAATGGGAGATAGAAGAATCTATGAGAGATAGGATATCAGTAATGTGAAGTAATGAAATGAACAATGACCCACTTGTTAGAGGAGAAAACTACTAATATCATGAATTCATGCAATATGCTTTATTATTTTTCGCTCATTATTCTTTAAAAAATAGTGAAAATGAGGTGCACATTAACTAAAAAAAGAAAGCTAAGGATCCATACAGAGTCGGAAATCACCCTTTTCTGGATGAAAGTCCTGCCAAAAAAAAACTATGTCAAGGATAATAATAGCAAGCTTTGAATTCTTGAACTGTCATTTGTTAAGAGCAGCCCTTGCATTCAACGTGGTCACTATTAACAGCTCTGAGGCACCCAATGATCAATGGAGAAGCACAACTAAATAATGTAAAAAAGAAAGCTAAGAACAACGGGGATGACTTTCCACATAGGTATATCAAAAAAATGAAAAAAATGAAGAGAGAGTAAAGCAAAGCTTGCATTAGATAATCAAAACCAAAAAAGTAGTAGCAGGGTTAGAAAATGGAGAAATTATTCTGCGCGGAGACCAGATGCAAAACTTTGTCCGAAGATCAACCATAATGCGCCACGTCAACAGTATCGAGCCGCGGTACCGAGCCGTGGTATCGAGCAAGGGGTGACGTGGTGTATTCTAATTGGCCTCCGAACGATGTTCGGCATCCGCACAGAATAATTAATCTAAAAAATGAGCAAGACTGCAGTGGCTAACTGACAAGTTTCTGCATGAGTACATTTTGAAGAGAATAAAGAGAGACATAGAATTATAGTAGATACATAGACAATGAATTGAGAAAAATAAAGGACAAATTTCATCAGCCCAAGTTCATTCATGAAGCTAAGGCCGTAGCAATGTGCATGGATCTAGGAATTAGCATCGCCATGCTTAGTTTGAAGATTAGCATAATAGTGTAACAAATCAGGCATAATCATAGTATCGCCATGCTTAGCTAAAGGGTTTCAGGAATCATCCCATGAGGCTATAAGCATATTCTATGCAAATTCTTTTGCTTAACTTTCATCTCTATCTTATTTGGTCAACCACTTTTTTAAAAATCTTATGACATTATTTTTATGTGTCTTCTGAGTGAATTTTTTATTCTTTGTTGTACATATTCAAACAACTTAATTCTAATTTTCAGTAGGTTACCTACAATAGATAATACTCCCAAAATCCCTCTTATTCATTTATCAATCTTTCATTCTTAATTTAATCACAAACTCATCTTAAGATTATCATTTGACATGCTCACCTTAGCGCCAACCACTTCTCATTTCAACACGAACATAATTTTAAATTACTAGTTTAAATGCACGTGCACATAGTGCACGTTGCTGTAATCTTAAAAATATAATTGTTCGGGACTATGATTGTGATTATATATATATATATATATATATATAAGTAGCTCTAGTTCAAATGGAAGATGAAAAATCAGAAAGAATTCCAATATATATGCTTCTTCTTCTTCTTCTTCACAATGGTATCTCTATTTGCTGTAACTTTGCATTTCATGTTACTCAGTTTGAAATATGTTAAAAATTATGAAAATGTTGATGCGTATTTATTTTTTAATGTTGGATCATACTTCTCATTAATATTAATGATCAACAGTGTGATCTACCAGTATTGAAGGCAAAGAAGTCGTGAAGATAATAAACAACTGCTCCACACAAAAGAAATAGATCAAAGAACAAATCAACTTAATGTTTCTCTAAGAGTTTCTCTATTCTATTTAGTATAAACCATCTCAGCATCCACTCCTATATACAAGCCAAGCAACTTAAAAGTAATGAGGATCATTTGAGAGATTCAAAATCTTTACTTAGCTATGGTGATTACCAACATTGCCACGTGTTATCAATCTCTTTTGTTGAATAACAAAATTGATTTTCTTAGATGCAACTGAAGGGTCGGAGCTCTCATTAACTTCTGATATTATCTTAGTTAAAAATCACGTGCAAATGGTGCATGTGAATAAAATTTTAAAAATAAAAAATATATATTAAAAAAAGAGAACACATGAATAACAACACTCAGTAGTAGAAGAAGACACATTAAGCAAAAAAATGCTACAGATATAAATCAACCAACAATTAGTATCAATAGCTAAAAATCAATTACCTCTACAATGATAATATTTTTTTTTATTTACTCTTTCGCCTTTTGCCACCTCCACCAAAGACGGCTCAATCAACAATGTTCCCCACCTGTAAGCTATACTTTTGAACATATATTTAAAATCCTCTAATGGACCCACCAAAATATATCTGCATTAGACATCACAAAGTGCACGTTGTTAAAATTTATATATATAAAGAAGATCAAATTATCGTATGAAAAAAAAATAATAAAATTTATGCTTCTTGGATCCCTCTGGGCATGAATTTGCTGTTTTCCATTTGTCTACCCAAACTCATTTCATCACCCTCAGATCCTAGGAAATCATGCTCAGCTAAGAAAGCCTCCTCGATAGCCATGCGAAATTCAGAGGGATTGCTTTTGTAAAGCTGTGTCTGGCCTTGGAACCTGCCACGAAAAACTGATGATCCAAAACAGAACTACTAAAGCAAGAACCATGCAATAGTTTCAGAGCTCTCGTCACAAACCCATCTAAATATTATATGAATGGAAATAACATCCCCTGTTTAACCCATCCATAATCCTTCCCATAAAGTTGAAGAGAAAAAAAAAAGAGTTAAGACTAAAATTAGTATGAAACAAAATTTTAAATAAACTAATAAAATATTGTTCGTTTCACTATCTCCTTATTTGAATGTATATTGTCTTAATTCCTTATAATTATTAAATAAAAATATCTAAATAATGTCCAATCTTATTTATTATCATCAAATTATAGTCTAAATAGTCTAAACCACATGATATTTAGGTAACTAATTATACAATAAACTAAACATTATTAAGATAATAAAGCAAGAGAGGAAAAAAATGTGAAATACTTGGCTGCAAATTAGAGCCCAAAATAAATGTTTATAATTATTAAATAAATAACATATAATATGTAAATATTTTGTGCATTCATATAATGATTTGGAGATATGTTTAAGATCTAAATTGAAGCATGACAAAACTAAAAGAATTTATAAGAAAATTCATGAATTAAGTAAACGATGGATCACAGCTGATCATATCATTCACAAAACTTTCAATGTGTGATGAACGGCAATCCGTCGTTCTCATGTTCAAGAATTTTCTTAGTAATTTTGTCTTTCCACCGTGATCAAGAATTAGATCCGAAAGAGATACAAGAAAGTCACATAGTTATAATATACCCTTTCTTTGCCAGAGAACCCAAAAAACATCACACAAAGAGCTCAAAAAATGCGGAAATTGAAGTCCATAGAAAGAGCTTGCTGAATTGGATTTATGACAATGGATAGCCAAGTAGGATACTTCTTCCCGACTTCGCCCAAAGTACATCCAACAAATCAAAATCCTCTGGGAAAAAAAATCCTGCCTTCGTTTAGCTCTGTCTGCGGGCAAACAACGCTCCTCAAATCGTTCGTTCAGGTTAAAAGCTCGTAGGAGCTTCAGCACAAGCGATTGGAGGTGGAAAACGCTCCTTCAAACATACAAAAGCTTCATAGAGAGATGTGAGAGTGCTTCAAGATGTCGAATACTTCCTCACTCTGAAGTTTCTGCATGCCCTATATAACTCCTCTTCCCTAATAAAGGCGAGGGAGTTTACTTCCACTGGGTTTTTAAAACCGTTTCCTTTATAAGCTTGGAAGATCGTCCTCTGTTCCATCTCTATTACTTCTCTTTCTCGCGCGCGCTCATCTGAGAAGTAAAAAATATTAGGAGAGAAAGGCATAGGATGGAAAATACGGGAGATTTTTTATAGGATGCAGATGCTTTCGTGCGAAGAAACGAAGAGCCAAGAATGGGGAAAAAGAGGAGCCGCCCGATGCCTCATCTTTCACGCGAAGAAACGAAGAGCCGGAATGTAACGCATATATTTATAACTGTTACCCGTGCATTTGGTATATGAAAAATTATAATGGAGGTTTTAATTTTTAGGAATATGAAGTGTTTACAGCCCAAAAGTTATATGCATTCAATTGCTCCATAACCTGCTTTTATTTATTAACTGTTAGCCGTGTATTTGGTATATGAAAAGTTGTAATGTAGCTTTTAATTTTTAGGAATATGAAGTGTTTATAATGAACGTTGTAGATTAATTTATAATTTATAGATGAAGCCTTCCAATGACCCGGTTAGGAGAGTAGAAGTATTAGATTTGACTTATGTTAATAAAGGTAGAGGCAGACCTAAAAAGACTTGGTTAGAAAATATTAGAAATGACCCTTCTTTATTAGATTTAAATGAGAATTTGACATTTAATAGGACACAATGGAGAAAAAAGATTCATGTAGCCAACCCCACGTAGTGGGATAAAGGCTTGTTGTTGTTGTTGTACATAGTCAAACAACTTAATTCTATTTTTCACTAGGTTTACCTACAATAGATAATACTCCCAAAATACCTTTTATTCATTTATCAATCTATCATCCTTAATTTAATCACAAACTCATCTTAAGATTCTCATTTGACATGCTTACCTTGGTTCTCAAAGATTATTAGAGAGTACAAACCAAAGACGAATCAATTTTGAGCCTGAGACAATAGTAGTCAAATATATAAGTTTAAAAGTCTATTGGTTAGCGCCAACCACTTCTCATTTCAACACCAATATAATTTTAAATTATTGGATGAAAGAATAAACTCAATGCTCTCACGTGCCTTAAAAAGCTTCCTCTCAGGTGAGACCTTTCCAAAGTGCCCATTATTACTCAAATAAAGGCTTTTCAAAATAATCAGGCGTCATACCCTAAGAGTCAACTCAACCATATGGAATTGTCGCGGGAGTCACCCTTTCTTAATCCTTGCTCAAACTGATAGGAATACAATCTTCACACAGCAAAAATAGCAACAACGAAGAGAAAATGCAGCATAATTCAACGAGAAAGATTTTCATATCGGCACAACAAACCAGGATACAAGTTGATCTACTATTCGAGACATAGATCGACTCTTCATAAACTCTAGGCACCGCTAGGAACAACGCCAAAGAAAACTACATCAAAACACAATTCACATAATGAAAATAAAACAGCCAAATTAACTCTAATATAAACCTTCATATTCCCCTCCCAAATATAAATTCAAATCATCCCTCTTTCCTTAAATAAACATTTCTTAATTCCATCCCAAATTTGAATTCAAATCAGTCCTCTTTCCCTAAATAAATCTTTCATAATTCCCTTTCAATTTTGATTTTCTATGATAAGTAATTAAAGTTGGAATTATTCCCCTTTGAGCCCCCCTATCTTCTTGCTCCTTTCCCACCCTAGTGAGGCCCACCGCCTCAGCCACCAGTCCATTAATACTCCCCTCTTAAAAAGTCATCTTGTCCTCAAGGTGGAAAGAAGGAATCTGCTTCTGGATGGTACTATAGGGCTTCCATGTTGCCTCATACTCTGATAAATTCTTCCACTTGATCAACACCTTCCTGATCCCCTTGTCTCCTTGGCGCACCTCTTTCACCTCCAGTGGTTCTAATATCACATTCATATCCTCTGACAGCGTGGCCGGTAGTGCAGGCAAGAGTGTGTGCCTGTGTGATTTCCAATAGCTTATCTCAGTTGCAATACATGAAAGACGAGATGGATGGATGAGGTTAGTGGAACCGTAGGCAATATGCTAATGTGCCAATACACTCCACTACCTTGTATGGCCCAAAGTACCAGGGGAGAGCTTCTCATTCCTTTGGCGAGCCGAAGTCCTCAGTTTGTTAGGTCAGATCTTAAGATAAACCATGTCCCCAACCTCAAATGGCACATCTCTCTTGTGTCCATCCGTATGCTTCTTCATGATTTGTTGTGCTCTATGTAGATGTTCTCTCAATTCTGCCAACATATGGTCTCTTTCTCCCAAGTATTGCTCCACCGATGACACTGGTGTGTTGTTATGTCCATAATGTATCAGTTGAGGTAGATCCCTCTAATATAGAATTTTAAATAGCGTTATCTGGGCTGTTATATAATATGAAGTGATGTACTAATATTCCGCCCAGGCTAATCACTTGGCCCACATCTTTGGTGTATCTGAATATCTGATACAAAGTAAAGAAGATAAGTCTCCACAATGCGATTCACCACCTCCGTTTAGCCATCCTTCTGGGGATGGTAAGTTGTACTCCACTTCAAGATAGTCCCCTACACCTTGAATAACCCTCCAAAAGTGGTTTAGAAATGCATTGTCCCGATTGGACATAATAGCCTCGAGTATGTTATGCAAATGGACCACATTTCTAATGAATGTTGTTGCCATTGACAACTTCCTCTTCCACCTCTAACTCCTCCCATGTGGCAATTGTTGTGATCTCTCCATTGTTCTCTCCCACCCCTCCTCTATTTATAGATATCTTCTTACTCAAAATTAGCCCTCCTCATTCATTCCTTCCAATGTCTTCTCATGCCATGTCCCCATTTCCCTCCTGGTTATCAGTTCAAAAGGTGGCATATTTTTCCTATTGCCCAAGATTTCTACCTTTCGATCATCCCCCATTGTGTCGATATTGGGGTTTTCCCTACTTTCTTGGTCAACCAGCCGATGCTCTCTCATCCGATTTTGCTGGTTGGGTGTGAAGCTCCAATATTTTCTTAATCATATCCTCTAGGTTAGAAAACCTTCCTTCCATGGATGACATATACTCCTCAATTTCACATTTGAGTTGGCCAACTTCTCCTTCTAGTTTTCTCTTTCAAAGCATCCACTTTCTTTGGTGTCATAGGGTCCCGAATTGTGCTTTACCAATTTGATAGGAATCCAATCTACACAAAGCAAAAATAACAATAATGAAGAGAAAACACAGCAGAAATCAGTGATAAGATTTTTACATCGGCACAACAAACCAGGATACAAGTTGATCTACTATTCGAGAGATAGATCGGCTCTCCACAAATCCTAGGCACAGCTATGAACAACTCCAAAGAAAACTACAACAAAACACAATTCACATAATGAAAATAAAAAAAACCAAATTAACCCTAATATAAACCTTCATATGACACCGGGCGGACCTCACGAACAGGAAGAAGAAATCACAAAGAACAGAAAACAGGAAAGAAGAACAAAACATAGAGAAAGGAAAATGATTTATTCAGTAGTAGGGACACCACCTGATTTCCAACCCAAGATACAGGCATTCTCCAATCGGAATGTAGGAAATCTCTGAGTAAAACTCTACCCTATCATGTACAAAAAGGGTTGTATTTATAGACTTCTAAATGATAATTATTAATAGACCCAAACCCATGCTAAACCGGGCCTGGCCCGTTTACTGTCCGGCCTGAGTTTGTTGTGTGCGAAATGGTCTATTGGGAGTAGTAAGGTAGGCATGGTGTTGTTCAGCTCATGCGTCATTCCCCCAGTCTTGAGAAGATCTGGTTGCATCCTGAAGTTCAGTATTGGCTTCCGTTGGTTCCATTCATCCATTACCGTCTCTTTGTGTGTGACTGGTGTCTACATTTTGATTGGACATCCCAATTGGCTCACAATGGTGTGATAAATCTGCAATATCAAAGATCGGTGAGATTTGTAAATTTTCAGGCAACTCAATTTGAAAAGCATCATCATTAATGCGTTTAAGGATACGAAAAGGTCCATCTGCTTTAGGCTGGAGCTTATTGTATCTTCTACTGGGAAATCTCTCCTTGCTTAATCTTATCCAGACTAGATCTCCTTATTTGAAGTGTTCGAGTTGCCTTGATTTGTTTACTTGCTTTTGATACTTAGCATTTTGTTTTTGTATTTGTTGTTGGACTTGCTTGTGAAGTTGTTGGATTTCTTTGACGTGTGTTTCAGCATCTGCACTATGAGATGTAGAAGAAACAAGAGGTGTTAGTTCAAGTGGTCCCGTGGGTTTTTATCCATGCACAATTTCAAATGGACTTCGGCCTGTAGATTGGTATCGAGATTTATTGTAAGCAAACTCTTGTCCCAAAATTTCATCCCATAATCGAATGTTTTTTCCCGACAAAACACATTAGGAGGTTTCCCAAGCTTCTGTTAACCACTTCAATTTGTCCATGTGTTTGTGGATGAGCTGTGGAACTGAATTGCAGCTTAGTTCCCAATTTATACTATAGAGTTCTCCAAAAGTGACCAAGGAATTTAACATCCCAATCAAAAGTGATTGTTTTTGGTATAACATGTAATTGAACCACTTCATGAAAGTAAAGTCTAGCCATATGAGAAGCATCCGATGTTTTGAGACAAGGTATAAAATGTGTCATTTTTGAAAAACGATCAACTACCACCATTATGGAGTCCTTTTTCCATTGTGTAAGAGGAAGGCCCAACACAAAATCCATGCTGACGTCTATCCATGGTGAATCGGGTACGGGTAAAGGTAGGTAGAGGCTGGTATTGTGTTGTGTTGTTTTGGCCATTTTGCAGATATTGCATCTCTTAATATGTCGAGTTACATCTATGTCTAGTGATGGCCAATAAAATTTTTCTTGAATCATGGCAGTGGTTTTGTCTCTACAAAAATGACCGGAAAGGCCTCCGTCATGGTTTTCATAAATAATAACTTCATGCATGGAACATTGTGGTATACAAAGTCTATTTCCCCGAAATAGATAGTCTTGTTGGATATGTAAAAGTTTATAGGGTTGAAAATGATAGTGTTGCCATATCTTAGCAAAGTCAAGATCATTTTCGTATAATTCTTTCATAACTTCAAATCCAATAGTTTTTATTTGTAGAGTGTTTAGCAGCATAAATCTTCGGTTGAGAGCAATTGCCACCTGATTGATAGATTCGGATTTGTATTTTAAAATAATGGAAGGAAGATAAATATTCAACCCATTTGGCATGTCTTCCATTGAGCTTGCTTTGGTATTGCAGATGTTTGAGGGGCTGATGGTCTGTAAAAAAAACGAACTCTTCGCCAAGTAAGTAGTGGCTATAATATTGTAATGCCCTGATAATGGTGTAGAATTCTTTATCATATATGGAGTACTTTTGGTGAGACTCGTTCAGTTTTTCACTAAAATATGCTACTGGATGTCCTCCTTGGCTTAGGACAGCTCCAATGTCATTGTGAGAAGCATCACATTCAACTTCAAAAACTTGAGAAAAATTTGGACGAGCAAGAACATGTGTCGATTGTATAAGGGACTTGAGTTGATCGAAACTATCTTGTGCTCCAATGGTCCATTCAAATTGCGGCTTCTTAAGGATCTCGATGAGGGGAGCTGCAATAGTGTTGAAGTCCTTGATGAACCTGCGATAAAAGGATGCCAAGCCATGGAATCGTCGGACTTCATTTATGGAGGTCGGCTTTGGCCACTCTTGAATAGCCTTAATCTTATTATAATCCATTTGAAGACCTACTAGCGAGATAACAAATCCTAGGAACTTGATAGTGTCTACCATGAATTCACATTTGGCAGTGTTAGCAAACAAGCGTCGTTTTAAGAGTACTTGAAAAACTTGTCTCAGATGTTGTAAATATTCATCTTTGTTTTGACTGTAAATTAAAATATCGTCAAAATAAATAACAAGAATTTTCTTTAAAAAGGAACGAAAAACCTGATTCATGAGACACATGAAGGTTTTAGGTGCATTGGATAATCCGAATAGCATGACAATCCACTCATATAACCCATCCCTTGTTTTGAAAGTTGTTTTCCATTCGTTGTCTGGCCTCATTCTGATTTGGTGGTAGCCACTTCTGAGATCTATCTTTGAAAAGATATAAGCACCACTTAGTTGATCAAATAAATCATCTACACGGGGAATAGGAAACCTGTACTTGATGGTAATTTTGTTAACAGTCCGGCTATCGATACACATATGCTAGGTGCCATCCTTTTTGGGCCCAAGGAGAGCCGGAACAGCACATGGGCTTGCACTTGGTCTGACAAAACCCGTAATATCAGCTCTTCTACTTGCCTTTGTAACCCCTCATAACTTTTAGAGGACATTCGATAGTGGGTCTATTGGGAATGACAGATCCAGGTATGAAATTGATGGCATGCTGAACTTCTCGAATATGTGGTAAGCCTTTTGGGAGTTCTTCAGGAAAGATTTGATTAAATTCATGAAGTATAGGCTTAATTTTTGGCGAGTGACAATTTTATATATTGTTCTCAGCCAGTATGAGTAACATGAAGCCAGTTTGAGCAGTTCTGAGGGATTGTACAAACAGTGTTGATTGATCGGTCAAAGTTGGAAGCTTCCTTGGTAGATCCCTTGCTTGATTTTCATTGAATGGTGTAAGCACCAAGGTTCGGCCATTATGTTGGAAGGACCGAAGGAGTACGTATTGTGAAATCCATTGTGTATAGTTTTCCTGTTAAACTGCCAAGGTTGGCCTAGAAGTATATGGCAAGCATCCATTGGTACTCGTCGCATAGAACTTGCTCTTGAAGATCCTCGCCCATAGAAAATTGAACCAAACATTGACGGTTGACCTCAATTTCATTGTCTTTCTTTAGCCATGCTAGTTGATAGGGTTGTGGATGTGGTTGTGTGGACAGATGTAGCTTTTCTACCATTAAAGAAGATACCATATTTTCACAACTACCACTATCGATGATTAGATTGCATATTTTGCCTTGAACTGTGTATCTGGTCCGAAAAATATTATGTCTCAACCACCTGCGCTCAGGTTCATATTGAGTATTCAAGAGGCGCATGATTATTAAGAGTTCCCCTTCATCAGCATATATAATTTGTTTTGTCTCGTGTATGCTATTTGCATTTTATTCACATGGATCTTCATAAAGTGGAATTTCTTCCATTAGCGTGACCAATCGACTTGTGGGGCAGTTAGCCGTGATGTGATCGAACCCATGACATTTGAAACATTTTCTAGCAGAAAACGAGTTGGTTTGTGGAATGCCTGTGACTGAACTTTGATGAGCCGAGCTGGTAGATACATTTGGTGGGTGGATGGATGTAGTTTTTCGGTCCCGAGCAGAGATGCTTGGACCGTTGGTTCCGAACAGCTGCTCTCTGGTAGGAAATTTTCGTTTCCCTTACTTCAGTTGTTTCTCCACTTTTAAAGAAAGATTAATGACATCGGCCAAGGTCCAGTATGGCTGGAGTTGGACAATATTAGATATGGAACTCTCTCCTAGAAATCTAGCAATTGTGTTTTCTTCTGGTTCTTCCAATTGACATTTGAGGCCCAATTGTTCAAATTCAGCAGCGTAACCTTCTACTGATAGTTCGTGCTATTGTAGATTATGTAGCTGGAGGAACATATTTTGCCCACGTCGTAATTTTGGATTTCCCTTCTCTCTGACGGGAACGTTTTAAATTTTCCCATCATAAGGACTCATTTCCCTTGAGCTTGATGGCTACAAGTTTGACAATGAATTCTTGCGGCATTTTGTTTGTAGTCAAGAATCCGTTCAATTGTATGTAACCAATTGATGAATTCGTCCGCGTCCAACTGTCCTTCGAATTCTGGAAGATCAAGTCGTATGCCGAAACCATAAACATGCCTTCTTGGTTCTCGTTTGAAGTATCTTAAGGGGACATCATCATCTCCACTCGATTCTTCATGATGGAACGGGTTTTCATCAGCTTCGCCAGGTGGTGGCTCCTCGGCTTCATTTTGTGTTTCCCCTTGTTGGCTGACCTCGACGGCAGCCAACCGAGCTTGTAACCTTTGCATTTCTCTCCTTAGTTCTTCGATAGTTTGTTCTTGGTTGATTCTTGGAATCCCTCTTCTTGGTGGCATGTTTCTTGCTTACCGGAATGCAGAAATTCCAGCACAAGGACCGACCGCCAGAGCTTCAGCAAGAAGAATTCTTGGCCTGGTTAGCTCTGATACTAGATAACACCGGGCGGACCTCACGAACAGGAAGAAGAAATCACAAAGAATGGAAAATAGGAAAGAAGAACAGAACATAGAGAAAGAAAAAGGATTTATTCAGTAACAGGGACACCACCTGGTGCCAACACAGGATACAGGCATTCTCCTATTGAAATGCAGGAAATCTCTGACTAAAACTCTACCCTATCATGTACAAGAAGGGCTGTATTTATGGACTTCTAAATGACAACTATTCATAGACTCAACCCCATGCTAAACCGGGCCGGATGCCTATTTACTATCCGACCAAAGTTTGTTGTGTGCGAAATGGTTTGTCCGGAGTAGTAAGGTAGGCACGGTGTTGCTCAGCTCCTGTGTCATCATATCTCCCTCATAAGTCTGAATTCAAATAAACCCTCTTTCCCTAAATAAACCTTTCCTAATTCTCTCCCAAATCTGAATTCAAATCAGCTCTCTTTCCCTAAATAATCTTTCCTAATTCCATCTCATTTTTTATTTTCTAAGGTAAGTAATTAAATGTGGAATTATTCTCCTTTGAGCCCCTTATAATTTTCCCGTTGCCCACCCCATTGGGGCCCACCAGCTTAGTCGCTGGTCCATCACAAGCTTGAGATAAAAGGGGACCAAGATCAATTGGAGCTAAAAACTACATGAATCACTCAATCCCAGACAAACTTTTAGCTCTATTACAACTTACTATGAAATGTGACCGAAGGTCAATCAACTGTTGGGCCTGATACAACAACAATAAAATTCATTTTAACCCAAAAATTTAGGCCTATGGCAGATATCCAATCGCTTCAACATCACATCTTTTCAACTATTTGATGCATGATTAAACATAATACTTTTACAGTTTTACATGCCTTCACAATAATTTTGTTGCTACATAATGATGAAATCCATTAAATATAGCCGGCCAAATTACAATTTTATAAATATATCTTTTATTCTGCATAATAATCTTTCATCACACTTCTACATTTTAACCACCTCATCTTAATTATCAAAATTATCTCAATTCTTCTAGTATAATAGATCTAAGATATTTAAAACGATCACACCTATTAATCTTCTAATCTTTTAGGTAATATTGACTGATAATTATTATTATCAAAACCACTAAACTTGTCTATCATATACTTAATCTTAGTTACAATAATCATAAGCCCTTTATTTTATTAACATTTTTTCATAGCACTAGCTTGCCAGTTATTCAACAAATATCTCAGCAATTAAACAAGCTATCCATGGAAAAAATAAACTAAGGCATCTCGCTAAACATCCTTTATAAGTATATTCATTGTCAATGCAAAAAGGTATGAACTAAATGATGATTCTTGATGTAATTTTATTGTAATAAACTCTTTGTAAGTATATTTATAAATATTTTTAGCAACTTTAACATACTTTTGATATTTAATTCTATTAATATGCATTGAATTAATGCTTGTGGTGTTAGACAATATGTTTTCTCAAGATCAACTAAACATATATATGAAGATTGTGGCTATTATATGTAGTTTTGCATTAATTTTTCTATTCAAGAATGAATCTTCCTAGTTAAATGACAAATTGATTCTCTAATACTAACATGATTTTTCTAAGTCTACGTTCCATTATTCTCTAGCATATTGTCATTGTATTACTCGTTAGTTTAACTCCACTATCATTACCGCAATCTTCAACATCTCCTTTCTTTTATAAATAGTGATACCAAAATGCTTCTTTTTCAATCATTTGGCGCAGTTTTATACTTCACAATTTCATTAACAAAACAACTTCAACATTACACATAAATCTCCAAATTTTAATATGTATCTCATCCTTTTTTTGATATCTCTTTTTTAAAGCTAATTCTACCTTCACTATGTTGACTCAATCTATAATATATTTTATTATTCTGTTCATTATGCTCTTATAAAACAATTTATTCCTTAAAAATCTCATTTAACAAGGCATAACAAAATTGGAAAATGTCAGGAAAAAGTAAACTACCAAGAAAACAGATAATACAGTGAAAATGAACAAGACTGAAGTTACCAGAGCAGAGCAGATTATTCCTGAGTAAAATTTTGAATAAAATTCAAGGAAAAAAAATATAATTGCAATAGATATCTGGACAATGGAAAACAGAGGTTTAAAAGCAAAGTCAGACTCACAACCAAAATAAAACTATGAAACTAAGACCATGGTTAATAAGCACTGATGTAGTTATTAGCATTGTTCACTCATGCTTACCCAAGAAGTATTAGCATGATATTGCATAATAAGAATGAAAATTATCAAAAACAATAAGCTACAAGGACAGGTGAATTAACGAAGATGAGATGAAATGAAACATGTCATTAAATAGGGTCGCTTGCATACATGGAAAAACATTATCATTGCTACTTGGGCTCCTTAGTAAGGGCTCAAAATAAAAAAAAAGAGAGATATCACTAAACATCTACAGAACAAAAAAAGAAACCATGATAAAACAGAACTTGTTTTACAAACGTAAAACTTCAACAGACTATAAAATTTTTATTTTTGTAAAGCTCAATGCAATATGAACAAGACTGAATTGAATAGAATGGACAAGTTTCTCCGTGAATAAATATTGACAAACCAAATACGTGCAAACAGGTAACATGGATACAACTGTGATCAGCATTCTGCATGCTTTAACCTGAAGGATTAGCACTATTACATGATAAATCAAACAATGCAAAGATGGAAATGTGAGGGAAATAGTGAACAAAAAGAGAACAGAAATATGCTCAAATGATAAGCATTTGGTGGTAAAGATCTCATACATATTTAAAATTCCATTCAGCTTACATCCTTCAGTCTCTTAATTAAAGCATCCAATGATTTCTTCTTAGGATTCTGCTTAGCACTTCTTGTACCAAAGGTCCCAAACAACCTATCAGATGAATCCCTAAATTTCTCAGATATGCTCACAACCTTCTTGTAATCCAGCCTGTTGTAACTCCTCTCCCGAATCACAGGGTTGAGGAAATTCTCTGGATTGTTGCTTGTGAGTAAATTAACCAGCTGTCTGGCTTCTGCCAAAGCCAGCTTAAGCTCATTTGTTCCTGCCTCCTCAGATTCGGAAAACAAATGTGACTGATTTTCAGCAAACGATTCAAACAGCTTAACATCATAATCAATTCCTGCTACCGCACTTCCATTGAATCTTTTCACCAAATCACTGAGAAACAATCCCACAATCTTCTCAGAAATATGAGAAAGCACACCATAGATAACCCTGTTAAGTACCTGTGCAGGAAGTATCTGCTGTGCAGTAGAAACCAGTGTCTCCAAATATATGATCACCTCATTAGCATACTCATTCCCATTATGAGGAGGCTCCTCACCCATCCAAATTATACTATCTGTCAAAAGCATAAAATCATCTATCTTTCCTCTCAGCAAACTCAACAAGAGCTCCTCAGTTGCATCTCGCGACTTTTTCAATGCAAATTCTCTCCGAGTCCTCTCTGCAATTCTAAGAGGGATTCCTGAAAGCTGTGCAGCATGACGGAAGAAGAAGTCACAGGCTCGTTCCAAAACCGCCATATTGGCAGCAACCTGCATTGCCTGAGAAACCCCAAGACTTTGTGACTCCACAAGCCGGAGGAAAGCACCATCAAGAACCTCACCAAGGAGCTTATCAAGGTACTTCTTAACAAAAGCATAGAAGTCAAGCTGGCCACCATAAGACAAAAAGCTAACAGAATCTTCAACAAACGATCGAACAATACGGCAACAATCTGGAACAGTAGAGGAGAATGGTGCCACGTAGGGAAAGGCAGGGATGATATCAGAGGTTTGGATCTGAAATGAGAGAACGTTCATAGAATATTCATACTCTTTCTTCATGAGCATCTGCTCGAATTTGTCGGCCGCGAGGGCCTCCAAAATCTGGCGGCGGCAGTCAGAGAGCAGAAGGTCGTGGTACTTGTCGAGGTGCTTGCTGAGGACGTCTAGGAGAGGATCGACAGCGTAACCATAGCGCCGGAGAGTAACACTAAGGAGACTAACATAGTCTTTGATAAGGAGGAGATGACTAGCCGTCTGCATCCTAGAGAACTGGTCCTCCAAGACAGAGACCATTTTGGCTACAGCGGTCTCCCATAGCGCATCGACTTCCATGCGGGTGACGAGTCCTCCGCCGGTGCGGAGCACGCGTTCTTCAACGATGAAGAACCCTGCTATCTGGGCGAAGAAGGTCTGATGTGATTCCAGGAAAGGCGTCATGGAGGAAACCTGGAAGTCCGAGGTGAGCTGGAGTTTGCGGTTCTCAAAGTAATACTGGCGGAAGCGGTCCGCGAGACCAAGGGTTTGGTAGATGTGGTAAGCGCGGTAGAGCGGGGTAAGTTCAAAGGCGCCAACACCGGAGAGAGGGTCGTCAGCATCATCTTCCTCGTCTAGGGAGTAGACACAGTCGCGAAGGCTAAGCCGAGACTGCTCTTCTGCCTGGCGTTGCTTGACGCGGAGTTCTTCTTCTCGCTGGCGAGCGGCAGAAGCCCGGCCGATGGCCATCTGGCCAAGGTTGCGGGAAGCTACGCGTATGTGGACCATCCAATCGGAGAAGTCCTTGGAGATGCGGCGCTCGGCTTGGGCTCGGAAGGCGGGAATTTGTCGCTGGAGCATTCGACGGAGGGCGGCCGAAGGAACAGCGTCCGGGAGGAGGAAATCGCGCTCGAGGGAGCCGACGGCTCGGAGGGCGCGGTAGAGGTTGTCGTCGGCGAAGTGATCATTAGCACGGTCGCAGAGGTCAAGAAGGCGGACGCAGCTATGAGCGGAGGAGAGCGCGGCGGCTAGGTTACGTGCAACGGCAGAGGCTTCAAGGTAGGAATCGAGTGAGGATAGGAGAGGTGCAGCGACGGATTGGAGGAGGGAGTTGGCTTCGGAGAGGGACGATTTGAGGGAATCGGCGTCGGAGAGGAGGGAGCGGAGATCGTCGACGGCGCCGATGAAATCCTGATAGTGGGCCTTGCATAGGTCCTCGATCTCAGATTCCTTGGAGCGGACGTAGTGGCGGAGAGATTGGAGAAGGGAGTCTGGGCGGCCAGAGGCGAAGGCTTTGCGGACGAAGGGGGCGAGGTCGTCGCTGTTGGCGATCGCCGTCGACAGAAGAAGGAGATCCTGCTTCTCAGACTCCCCGGCGGCACCGCCGCGGGAAGGTGGAGGAGCTAAGGAGGAATCCGGCAACGATTTTCTCCTCATCTTTCCCGGCGGTGAGGGGGGAGTTGACGGATCTAGACTTGTTTCGCTTCCGAGTCTAATTATCCCGTGTTGCAGTCGCGGTGGTTGTCGTATCGTAGCATATATTTCTGGACGCCCGGTGACGAAGAAATTTAACAGATTTACGGCTTTGCCACTGCAAGTGAATTTTCATTAGAGAGATAGCTTCACCGAATGGTGCGATTAGTTATCCAACCTTGAAATTTTAACGAGCAACTGACATCAACCGTCGCAGTATGTGCTTTTTTACACCAGCTAATATTTTTTTTTTCAAAATAATGATAAAAAATTATTTCAAATGAAGCTCTAATTGACATATAAGTATCTAATAAATTCATAATATGAGTTGAAAATTTTGATTTATTTCATGTGTTTCAAAATTATAAAAATATGTAATTTATTTATTTTTTAGCAAAATATATTTGAAAATTCTATTCCGAACAAAATAAACTAGCTATATTCATATCCCGTAGTACATTAGGGATGACATTTCGCTCTTCCTATGTGGCCTTTATCCATCGATGTTCTCATAATATCTTCATGTGAATTTTTTCTCTTAGGAGAAACCGCGACAGTAAAGTTTATAAAAAATTATTTATCGATGACTTAAACACGTTTGTGTACTATTTTTTGAAATTTTATTGTTTATTATAAATATGTCATTTTGATGGAGATCTGATGCTGAGATAATATAATATCAAATAATGTGATTTGATATTGACTAATATATGTGCTTGCATTATGTTTAGATTTTGTTTTAATCATGATCGAACATGGTTCGATGTATCAAAAGCTATGTTGTTCAATCATTATTCGAACCATATTCAAATATTGTTATATGAATAAGGTATGATCATATCTTAATTAGGCATATTTTAACTAGATCTAAATCATACGATAATGTCATCAAATATATATAGTTTATTTTTAATAATGTCTTCATTTATCTTCAAATATAGCTCGATTATAAATTGAATGTGCTCTACTATGCATTGATCATTATTTAATCATTGTTCGATCAAAACATATACACTAAACACAAGCCTTAAATTATAAAATTCTTAACTCTATACACTAACCCCTAACCCCTAATAAGAAGCCCGCAAACTCTGTATACTAAACCATAGCCCTAAGTCCCAAAAACCGTTATAACCCCAAAAGTTCCAAACACCATAATACCTATTCCCAAAACCCTAAACTTTTAATCCTACCCCTTGCACAATAAAAATTAAGCTTAAGCCTATACCTCAAATCATAAACCACTAAAATATTAAACCCAAAGCTCTTCAAACATGAACCTCTAAGCACTAAATCTTATTAATTAAACTCTAAATCTTAAACTTAAAACCGAAATCCCAAACTAGAAACAATCTAACTCTTAAACCCTAAACTCTATACCCTTCAACTTTAAAGTCCTAAATCATAAGCTTTAAAAGTTGAACTTCTTATAAACCCTAAAATTCTGGGGAAAAAAACCCTTAAACTCTAAACTAAACAAAAAATTATTAATATATCTAAACTAAGTATAAAACTACCAAACCCCAAACCTTAAAAATATTAAAAAGCCCTAAAAACATAAAACTCATAAACTCTAATTTATAAATAAAAAACCTTAAACCCAAAATATTATACCATAATTATTCAATTTAGGGGCTACACAAATATAACTCCTAGCCTAGATGGGTCATTGCCATAAAATAACTCTAATCCAATAAATACTAATTTATTAGCATCATGCTCTAATATTATTGTGAAGCTTTTTGAGCAACTCCTAAAAAAATTAGCATACCAAATATTATTCAATGATATTGATATATAAATATCTAAAATACATAAATTAGGATTACATAGGACAATTTTTTTTTTTTTTGGGAAAAGGGGTATCGGCCAGCTGCCACGTCAGCTTGTGACGCGCTTGGCGATGTCCACTAGTCTCTCGGTGAGCCTACCAGCAACTAGCCTCACAGGTGCATGACCCGCAGTTATTTTCTCCCCCGAAGGAATCGTGCCGTATGAGAGGGGATTCGAACTTGGGATGGGGGTTCCCAACCAAGTTCGCCCACCAACCCACCTAAACCAGGTGGGGTGCATAGGACAAAATTATTTAGTAAACTAATTAAGTTTAAGAAAACCATGTGCTTTTAAAATCTGGCCTCACATAATCTGCTTTTGAAGGCCACCATAAGCCTATTGGAGTCGGGGGAGGAGGAGAAGAAGGGATAGATGATTGGATTAACCTACCTCAGGCAACCACCTGTGGTCTGCGGCCTCGTCAGGTCTACTTCCTGCTTCTTATCACCCATCTTCTTCATTTCCGCGAGGAAGAGGAGCTGGGTAGCCCGTGCAAATGACCGGCTCGATGGAGTAGGCTTCGATTCGAATCTACATGCGGCAATCAGAGCGGCTTTCATTCGATTCGAGGAGACTCTTTGCCCCGGTAATTTTCCTCTGTTTTCTAGCATTTTCTGTAGAAAACCTAGTCGAAGAAATGCTTCGAAGGAATTGTGGTTTTGGTTCTCAACAAATAGAATAAGAACTGGTGAGAACTCTCTTTTCAGTTGTAATCATACTTTGAAAAACTGTTTGAAAGCAAGTATGAGATTGCGGCCGCTGGTTCTCCCAACATCCTTTCTAAGGTCCACTCCTTCGACTATAGCCTGATCATTCATAAGCTTTGTTGCAAACCCACACTCTGTTTGGAACCAAAAAAAAAAGGCAAACCATAAGAGGATGTGATGGTTATTGAGAGTCCTCCTTTAACTAAAACCAAAGAAATTATTAGTTACGGACTTTGTACGAAGCTCTAAATGTAGAAGACACTGGTACACCATCGTGTTGAATGTTTGGTTTCAGTCTATTTTAGTGACTATTTTCTAACATATGCTGAATTGTTCAAGTGGCAGATCCTCTTTTTATCGACCCATATGCTGAATGTTTGGTTTCTTCTGAGGTTGGTAACCCTGTGAAGAAGCCGCAGCAAAGATCCTCGTTATCATCACTACATTACAGACTGGCAACTAAGTTCATTGATGACAAAATACTTGATGAGATTAGTAGATTAGAGGAGCTGAGGCAGGTTTACTGCTTGACCTTAAATCTTCATTATTTCTGAATTATGTTAAATTAGCTTATACCGTGTAGATTGTTCTTTTGACAGATGGTATGGACACTCGTCCGTATAGGTTGAACTGGCCACGATTTACAGTCATTTATGATATATCACCTGAAGCTGTCTTTGAAGCAGCTTATGGGAAGCTTCAAGGTTTGTGTGAACTATTTTGTATAAACTCAAATCAAGATTGCACAATCAGAGAAATGATATGGCTTATATCATGAATAGTTAGCTTTGGGATATAGCCAGTTTGTGGGATATCACACAAACTAGCCTTTTATGGTTTCATAGGAAAATTCGCATTGCTGCCTAGTATGGAATTCTTTGCTCTCTTTAGCTCTTATGTTTAGTGTTTAGCTAGTGATGGCTACAGTTTTTTTAACTGTATTCTGTGTCAATTTTCTCAGTTCTCATTTGTTGGGATCATATTGGTAGAAGCTACTGCATATACTTTGATATTCCATGCTTAAAATATAGATATATGGTATTTTGATCAATATGCAAAAACATTATTGCATAAAGGCAAGTTAGGAAACAAAATGAAGAGCTTAGATCTATGATACATTCATGAAGGTTGAATCAAGTGAAAATCATTGAAAATTGAATTAATAGGGTCCTTGTGATGATTTTAGGTTTAATACAATTTCCATACTAAATTATAAATATGACGGTGAATGTTAGGATGCATTTTTTTCTTAGGCCAGACCGAACCTGACTAGAGGGAGGTGATAGCAATGGTAACTGGCGGTTTTCCATTGACAACCACAAATTAGGGAGTAAAGAGGGATATGCCATGTCTTTGCCCCCATTATGTTTTCCTAGGCGTAAAGGCTCGGCTGAAGATTGGATAACTGGAGATTTGGTGCCTCCACCCCCTTGATTAAGATCTACAAATCCTTCTTTCCAACTCCTCTATCAAGCTCAAAAACAGTTAAAAATCCTTCTCTAGAACCTTTCCATGCATTTTGTTAAGCTTGTTAGAGGGTCTAGGACCTCTGGCTACACTCACTACGGTCAGTGGTGGAGCTAGCTTCAGTCCATGGGATAAAATGATACAAATGAAATGAAGGATATAGATAGGTCAGTTTATTATCTTATTACAAAATAGCATACCTTACTCAACCCATTGAAGTATCCATTTGCAAGTGAGAGAGGAAGATGGGGGTTGAAGTCTCCATAAAAGTGAATATTATATGTGGTCGATCTTACTATATGATGTATTAAATGAATGATTCTACGGCTCTTTATTATTTTGGGGAGACTCCAAAAATATGATATTGTGGACAATATACTTTCTTTTGCTAGCGCGCTACATACTAGTAAGCATGAGATAGTCTTTAAATCTGTGTTATATAATTGGAGCTACAATAGAGCATATGGGATTATTTGATGCGAATGTCCATTATTCTTGCAACTTGCATAAGTGTTACTTTTGTTCACTGTTATCATTTTTGGAATTATGGTTAAATAATATTTGCTAAGGTATATATTACTCGCTTGCAAGTTTGGAGTAATTTCCTTGCTTCTTATAGACATATTTGGAAAGATTTTTTATTTTCCCTCCAATGTGGTTTATCAATTATATTGAGAGTCATACATGAGGTTCATCTAATCTTGGCACAGTGTTCTTTTTTAATTTCACGTACAAATATGAAAATCTCTCTAAGTTGAAAAGTACTAAGAATTGTTCGCCTCTTGTTTTTTTAGAATTGTTCGCCTATGGAAAGAATTGTTCGCCTCTTGTTTTTTTAGAAAATCAAAATTTTGGTTGCAAGTGAGGCTCAATCTGGAGGAGAATAAAATCGATTAGGATTGAATTAAGTTAGCTAATTTTGTGGAGTAATTTAAAGAGAAGGGTTGAAATTTTGAATTAAAATTTATAATTTGAATTTAAATTCGGATTTGGATGATTTAAGAAATTTAAAGGATATGATTGAGAATTTTTAGGAGATGAGATGATAGAAATAATAAAGGGGATGTGGCATTGTAAAGAGAATATGTTTGAAAAATATAAATAAGAGGCGTGTGGAGAGAAAAATCCATGAGAAAAAAGAATTTCAGTTTCTTTGGCTCCTAAATTTTTTTTTCCAAGTGAGGAAGGGCTCACGAAAGTTTTAAGAGGGGAGTAAACACATGAACTTACTGTAAAAAGTGCAAAAACTATAAATATATAATTATATATGCAAAACAACTAAAATTTATAGAATTTAAGTGCAAAAATAGTGGATTTTTTTTGCGATGCCAAATTGATGTAAAATATGAAGCATAATAGAGTCAATAGGAAATTGAAAAAATAGGGAAAAAATATTGATATATCAAATCCTCAAATGATAGAATCCTCAAAATAGCCAAATTGACGAATCCTCAAAGTAGTGTGTTGATTCCTTACATTAATAAGGAAATTACTAGAAAGAAAAATGTGGGTTACATGATGTTTTAATTAAATTTATTATAATTAGGTATTTTTACAAAGGTTCAAGGGCTATTTTTAAAATTTTCGTGAGAATTGGAAGTCCAAATTACACCAACAAGTTTATTACATAAGAGGCCTCATGTAGCACCACCTCAATATCTCAATTAAAAATTTTCTACTTGTTGCAATTCATGTAAAAAATAATGTAAAATTTATATGTAATTAGTTCATTGCAGTACCTAATTGCATGTTTTTTTTTTTTCTGATGTTCTTTTTCTTAATGATGCATAATTTAGGTGGTGGAGCTAAGGTTTCCAAAACTTGCATGATGATCCACGCTTCGCTTGAGTCATATGACTTGCAAACTCTTCTACAAAGAAAAGGGTTTAGCGGTCATAAACCAAGCTTATGGGCACTCCAGGTATAATAACTCAACACCCTGCATTTTTTTTCTGATTCAAAAAATGTAGCTAGTCCACAATGTTTAGGAAAAAAATTAGGTTAGGATTTCCTGGCCAACGTTTTTTAGGATATGCTTCAAAATCATTGGAATCGCTCTGAGGTTAGTGCAATACAAGTTTTGATTGATTATCAATATATTGTTCTAATCTCAAAGCAAATTTAACAGTCTTAAATCTATCATGACTAAATTTTTTTCTTAATTTTATTTCTCTTTTGGTATGTATTGCTTCTTCTGGGACATCAAGTCAATTGGGGTGATAGAATGATGTGTTACATCATTCTTTTGTGTTTTGTGCATTTTGTTTGTTTTCTTCTAGTAAGAACGTGAAGTTATCTCTTTATTTTCTATTTGAACAATGCTTTACGCTTAATTATTGTTTCCAAAAGTTTTGTTTTTTAATGAAAAATTGTGCTTTTTAATGGGCCAATGATTTCTTATGAAAAGCTAACCTCTTATCCTGAAGCCTCCTTGATTGTGCAAGAGAGGAATTACGAGTGGTCTATTCTTGAGGTAGATTAGGTTTGCTTTTAACTAGATTTCTCGTAACTAAGGCATTAACTTTTTTTTAGATATGGGGTTGAGAATTTTATTGGTGCAAACCCTCAAGTTAACTTAGGAGAGACAGGTTCTACAACCCTCTATTAAAGTAGGACTTGTTTGCCCAAATTTTTGAGTATGCATTGTCATTCATGTCCATCTCTCAAATGGCCCATCATTATTATGTAGGAGTGTTTCTTTCTCATGTTTGAATACTTGCTTGTCTGTATTAAAATAAGCATCTTATGTTATTGTGCTTTTGCGAGTCCATTAATTATTTTACTTCGTTTTCCATCCGATGCAATTTTGTGTTGAATCTGATTGTACTTATTTCTTTAGAGATTGAGACATTGATTGACTGCCATTTTAGTGATATTCAACTTTATTTTTTAGAAATATTGCGACTGTTATGATGCTTTTATCATCACATTTTATTAAATCTTAATAAGACTTTGACTTATCCTATCATTAAATGATTTTTTTAATGAAGCATTTTCCCCTCCCTCCCCCTCTTTCTCTTTTTCATACCTTCTCCCTCCAAACTCTCTCCCTCCCTCTCTCTTTGCCCATCCTTCCTCTCCCCCTCCTCTTTGGATCATCTTTTGCCCTTTCTGTCGTCGTTTGATTTTTTATTTTTTATTCCATTGAGTGAGACACTCGTCACTTACAACTTTTGCAAAGCAAAAAAATCCATCTTATGTTGATGGATGAGCTTGTTGACTATTGAGCGCAATCACTCTTCTTTGAAGTGCTTCCTTCTAAACGAGAATGTAGCCTATTGCTGTGACCTGAGCCTCTCTTCTTCCTTATATCTCCCACCTTCCCCCTCTCCTGTTTCTTTGCAATTTTTACACTTATTTATTAAGTTATAATATTACTAAGTGTTTATATAATTTATATATTTATATATAGATGTGACTAGGGCTCAGACGGCTAGGGCTCGAGACCCAGGCATAGAGCACAACCATGAGAGGTGAGAGGGAGAGCGGCCAAGTTGAGCTACAGATGAGAGAGGTAGATTCTGCGATTGGCAAGAGTGTGCAAATGCCAGAGAAATTTGTCATTTCATTATTGTTTTTGTTGCATGTATTGTTATGTATGATAATAGATATAGCGCAACTCACATAATTAGATTCTGAGGTCAACGACAATATGAGGAGTTCTGATGTAAGCAGTACATCGAACCATGTGATATTGCATCAGATCCATATCATTCTAGTATATAGTGATCCATTCAGTCATCATGCATCCAATGAAAACCATATGTTAACTATAGATGAACACGGGTCATCTGGAGGGTTGGGCAAAGTGCGAACATGGTGCACAAAGTTTTGTCGAGTTTGCTTGAATGTTTCTCAACACCTTGAGAGTTGAGTCTATTTTTAGGTTATCTAAGGTTTGTTCTGGGTTGATCATAGGTCTAATGATTGGCTAGTTGTATTCGTGGGATCCAAAAGATCTGGCATAGGTTCAAAGTTTAGCTTAGAAGTTTAATTGCTATAGTTTCAATTGGTACAAAAAAAAGTAAATCGATCCATTAAGCTATGATAACTTCTTGTCATTGCTTGGATCCTTTAGATTCTATGAAATGTTACACCAAAATGCAAAAATATTATTTCAGGTACATTTTATTTTGGTGCTTTTTATAAAGGCTATCATTGCTTAAATGTTCATTCATTGTTGAAATTTTTATGTTAGTGTTCATTTTTTATTTTTAAAACCTCATCTTCTCCATCTTCATCTATTTCTCTATTGTGGTGTGAGGATGGGAGTGGAGGATGTGGCTATCTGCTCCCATCTTTGCTTTTGATCCCTTAGATACCTTCTCCATCCAACTTTGTCTATTTGTGTATGAATTTGATTGGCACTCCAAGGATAGAAATGCTGATTTTTTTTTGAGGTGGTTAATGGACGATGTGTGGTAAAGAAAGATGGCTTTCAGAGAATAAACAATTATCAAGCTGATATACTTCATATTAGGAGGCAACATATGGGAGATTCAAAATACTGAAGAATTCACTCCTATATAAGATAGATTTTTAAGTGTTTCAATTTTGTAGCATACATGCATTATGCATAGGAGGGGAAGGTTTCACTATAAAAAGAAAATTATAGAGCTCCTTCCCCTAGTAATAAGGGAAAGATTATAATGTAGATAAATAAATATTTTACAAGAGTTCTATCTCAATAAGTTGCTTAATTCATGAACCCTGCTAATAGTATGGAGATTATATAGATGAAAACCACATAACAAAGATACCTCGGAATTACTATGACTGACAAACACATTCATTAGGCATTAAGTAGTCCAGGTGATGGAGGACACATGTCGAATGGGTTGGTTGGGGTGGGGTGATTTGGCACCATATGTCAAGGTTCTATTGGATGGTGGGTTTGATGAATAGTTTTTGTTTTTTGTTGTTAACAACTAGGTGACATGTGATTAGTGGTGTAAACTAGTCGAGCTTAGCACGAGCCACCCCACGCTTGAGCTTAATTAATTATTCAAGTTTAAGGTTGAGCTTAATTCTACAAGTTCGATTCGGCTAATGAGCCAACTTATTTATTATAAAAAAGAGAAAATAATTATGTTTTAAGTAGTTGTAATATAATAACATAAATAATGAGAAATTATAAAAGGAATAATAAGACATCACCTAATATAAAGAAGTGAGATATTTTTTAAATATTTTTAATAAATTTATACTTAAACTCTTGAATTCTAATATTTTAAATTATTTACATTAAAATATTTTAAACGAGCATGCTCACAAGTTAACAAGTCTTCCGAGACTGACTCAAGCTTAGCTTATTATCTTATTGATCTTATCTCACGAGCCATTCATCGAGCTAGGTATTAGACAGTTCATGAGTCGGCTTAACTCAGTTATATCTCTGCATGAAAGATTAGTGGAAGGGACTGAAGAAATATTGAGAGACATGCATCATGTTGTGTTGGCCCTTCATATGCATCAAGGATGGCAATAATTGTTGTTGTAGTAATATGTTAATATAGCAGTAGGGTTGGTTAGAGTAGCGTGTGTGGATAGGGAGAAAATCAACGTATAGGAGTGAAAAGACAGATGAAAACAACTCAAATATTCTATAAGCCATTGGCAAGTCTTTTGAATATGAGATGGGTAGGTGGGACTAGTTGGCCGAGTCTGATCAAATATTTTGGATGAATGGGTAGTCGAGGGCGTCTTAGACAAATGGTAGTCTAGCATGTTTTTGAATTGGGTGTTTCTTATTTTGACCAAGCGGAGTCTGGTTGTATATTTAAGGTTGAAAGAATCTTGCTAACATGACCAATCCAGGCTGTCTTGATATGTGGATGGTTGGGACTGAATGTAGAAAATAAGACATTATAATGGTCACTATTAATATACCATTTCATCAAACCTGTCAAGCAACCCCACATCTCATAGCATTTAGGGTGTCATCAAACTATTGCTCTCCCTTAATCCCTCAACTATTACCACAATAAAGGTGACAAAGGAGCCATGGGTTCGCAACAAGCTCCTATTCTTAACCCTCCTTATTTCATCACTCGCCCTCACTCGAAGTGATAAGTGGAAGGGATGGGGGAGATTATGGTTACGGTCAATCTTCCATTAAAATACTTTAATTTCTGAGAAATTAATGTGCTAATTTTTTAAGAAGCATGGAATGAGCTTGTGCTTATGTGAAGTTTCTAGACGACGGGAGATCCAAAGCTTGATGCTTTAGAATGGGGCTTGGTTTGGGCTATAGAGTTAGTCAAACCAACAAATTCACAACTCATTGATTAAGCTTAGTTGTGTTGGAAACTTGATGAACGGGTTTGTCAACGGTGCCTCCCCCCCAGACCTTTTATGTATGTGTTGACATAAAAAATGTCAATTTGATGTACGTCTTATGTGGATTTGCATGTTAAAATTTTATGCATGCAAATTTTATCCACGTAATAATTTTTGAACAAATCTCATCTCACAAAAATTGATTACACCATTGCATTAGAATTGTTGAGACACGTTAAATGACCATATCTGAGGCAAGGTTGGACAGTGATTGATCATGAGTTATGGGGTTATTCTTTTACTATTGAAAAGGATAATCCATGTAAATTTTCTTTATTAGACCTTGTTTCAAAAAAAAAAAGAAGATTGCACCATTGCATTTAGATCATTGAGACTAGTTGAATGACCTATTTGAGGCAAGATTGATCGATGTTTAATCACATGTCAAAATAATTATTCTTTTTTAATCAAAGCAGATAATTCGTGTAATTTTTTTTATAAGGACTTCATTTCACAAAACGACTGCACCATAGTATTCGAATTGTCAAGACAAGTTGAATGAGCCTATTTAAAGCAAAATCAAACTTCATTTGATCACATGTTGAGAGGATTATTCTTTTTTTATCTAACAAGGATAATTTTATCTTGTCAATTGATAACTTCTTGCTATTTTAGCATAATTTTCTTATATCTTGTTGGAATTTGTGATTTTAGCATCTTTGAAAAGATATTAAAATTCTTTACGACTTTTATGTATTTTATTTCTGTATTAGTTTATTTAAATATAAAATAGATTGCATGTTAACACATTTTGTTCCATAGCAAATTGGTTGAGGACTTGAAATCCAAAGGAGCTGGGTTTGAATCACTCAGGCGCTACAGTGCGGGCGGTTGGGCAGCGGGGCAGGCAGGCAGGCATCTAGATAGCAGGCAGGTGGGTGGGCGGGCGGCAGGGCAATGCAGGGCGAGCAGGGGGGCGAGCGGGCGGGCATTGGCTGTTAATTTCGATGGGCTTATTCTGAAAAAAATTCTCCATAAAAGTTTTCCGGCGAACAAAATACGCCTAAAATGGTTTCCGGTGGATTTTTTCTTCGGAAAAGGTTTGCAATGCTCGTCTTACCGTTAAAAAAATTTTCGCTGTAAACTTTTCAAGTCCGCCGGAAACTTAATAATTTTCCACCGAAAAATCCGCCAGTAATACATGATTTTCCTGTAGTGCCTTAGGCATGTTCGCCTTACACTATTAAATGAACATTCATCTCTTATCCAAATACTAAGAGAATTCTAATTTTTTAAAAAATTGGTTAAGTTTATTTTGATACAAATGATTAATCATCCCACCCAAAAGGTAAGATGCATATATCATTGTATCTTAGGACTTCATAAGTAGTAGGCTTGTCTTAAAGCAAGGAGTGGTTGCTTTATAGGTTCTTCATAACCCTCATAAATATGAAACACATAAAAGCCAAATAAAATATCTAAGTTACAAACAAATTAAAGAGAAATCACTTCTGGATTAAGATTAAATGTCTTCTTACCTTAATAAAACAAAAATACCTATTGTAGTGACATACTACATAGCCTGCACACACTTAGGTGCACAGCCCCTAAGCATGCTAGGATTATAATTTTTTTTTTCTGCATATGTGTTTGATGTAATGGTGTGATGAACATTGAATTGTCTGCGTTGTGGGGCACTTCCTCTTAAGTGGTTAGTGTAGACATATACATGCTCTTTTTTGTAGCTAGCCATGTTCAAGAGGGGGTGCAATAAATTATAATAAATAAAAAAGTACTTGCTAACAGGTGATGTTGGGAGATGTTGCCAATAAGATAGAAACAAAGCTTAACACTTTAAGTGCTAGTCAATTCTGGATGTGATATTTCTGCTATATAAACTATTTTTAATCTCTTGTTTTGCAGGTTTGAGTCTTTTTTTTTAAAATATATTTGATTAGACTTAGAATGTATATTTGAGCTTGTGTGGTTTAGTTAAAGGATACATGTATCGAGAGGATGAGCCTACCAAAGATGAAGCCCAAAACTTACATAGAAGCTAAAGCTTGAAGACCCACTGAAGTAGAGTATGTGATAAATTTAATTGGGTTGTATAATGACAAACTACTCAGCTGCTTATCAAAGTTGTAATAATTGGGACATTATTTACATTCCAGGTTTGATTGATTTTATATACAAAAGTATGTGTGTGGGCTCCGAAAATTTGGCCCCGGCCTCCCCGCCGCACTATTTTTGCTTTTTATTTGGCGAGGGGAGTTTTAACGAAATTAGTTCCGAGGTAAATTTTGGAAGGCAGTAGGTTTGTAGATAAGACACTATCCAGAGATTTCGCCCTCATTTTATGAGGACTTTATGATCTGAGTTCTGGTTTCCTATAGGCGCAAGCCCCTATAGTTAATTATCCCTCCCGATCACGAGAGATAACTTTCGATTAAGGCTAGTCGTCAATCAGATGCGTAGTGAATACGTATTATCTGGCATATAGCAGCAGCAATGGACATTGGAAATTTGGAATTGGTTAGAAGCTTGGAAATTTGAAAGGTTTGATATTTACAATAGAAATTCAACTATCTTGCACTTAAAGCGGATGGTGGGGGAATGGATGATAGACCCGATCAAGATCCCATGGTTCCGTCGTCCCGGGCCATCGTGGTCCCTGGTCTACTTAGTCAGAGGAGGTAGTCGACCCAACCTGACAGAAGGATCCTTGTCGGCAGCCATGGGTTGCTTCGTCCAAGGGGATCTTAAAGATCCGGGATGAATATTTGTCTAAGTGGACAAATTTGAATCCACCTTAGCTAACAGAGGGCTTTGTGCCATATCGATCATATCATATTGATTCATATCTCAAGGATTTGATGCCACTAAAGAGCGTATTGGCTCTGGCCATAACCGGTATTTCGTGGTGCCATTTGGCGGCAAAACCACTCGGTTCAGAGGTCCCCGGGTCATAACCGTTTATCCTGCGGTGTCATTTAGCGGCAAACCGCCGGTCAAAGGACACGTACCACGTCCTTACTGGCAAGAGATTGTTTGAGAATGAATCCTAGTGATATTTTCGACTAGGCATTTGGCTCTTTGTGAGCTGAAGTAAATTTGAATTTGTCCAACTCGGCAGACTGTTATGGAGGGTGAATGGGCTTTGCTTTAAGCATTGATGGATTTATTTCAATTTTAAATATTTGGAATTTTGGATATTTTTTGAATTTTGGGTTTTGAAATTGTGGAGTTTGTGGAGTTATGGATTTTGATGGGCATTTGAGTGACATTTGAAAAATGTTTGTGAACCCCTCCGGTTGAGATTTTTGTTTATCACGGCCATCATCAGGGTGTTATTTCTCTTTGTTTGTCGACTCTATCACCTTGCCGATAGGGGATCAGGTTTCGTAGGCTTTGTTTATATATTAATGAATTCTCTTAATTATAGGCCTTGAAGACCTGATATAAATGTATTAAAACAAATACACGGGTCCTCACAACTGTGTATTTGTTTGAAGGTTCGAACACTGTCAACTCCTATTGATTCGTATAGAAGGATTGTGTTCGAACTTGAATTCACTTATTGACCCGCGTAGTATCCCTAGACGTCACATGTGTATTCAAAACACGCTCGCCGGAGCCCATGTGGGTGTTTGGGGGCATTAAATGATTAAACCCTGTCTACTCCTATTTATTCGTATAGGAGAATCGGGTTTAAATTTAACAACCAGCGCAGCATCCCTAGACGTCACGTGTGTACCAATAACACACTCGCCGGGGCCCATGCGGGTTTTATAATTGACACTTACCCCTTTTAGTGTACCTATGTGTATACAAGCTACAATGTATGTGCGGGGGTATTTTTGGAATATTTATATTTTGCTTGTGAGTGGTACATTGAATGTTGTGGAAGTCTTCTGCAGTAGCCCATAGGAGCTCATATCTGTTGTAGTTCTCTCTTTTTTTTATTTGCTCGTGGATGAAACTTTTATGTATGTAACAAGTCTCCTACGGTTATTCATAGGAGTTCACATTTGCCACCAACCTCTTCATGCACATTGATTGGTAGGTTGTCTTATCCACTTGCATATTGGTTGCTACATGTATTTGCAAGTCCACAAGTATTGATTGGTAGGATATCGTTGTATTCATTGTACATCCCGTCAATTTCAATATTCATTGCTTGAAGGTTTGGATGCATTTGTTTATGTCTTGACGTTGATTGTGGAACATTGTTGCATTCTTTAATTGATCTTTGCTTGTAGGTAGATCATGTGTCCTTAATCCTTGTTGATGGTTGCTTGCAAATCAAATGATGATTGAATCCTTGAGCATAATAAATGTTTCTATTCATTATAGCTCTTCTAATGTTGCTCACTAACATGTTATATCCCTTGTGCATGATCGTAAGTGAATTAACAAATACTTTGGCACTGGTTACAAGCAAACCACGAATCATCATGTTCATTAAGAGCCTTTCTAATGAATCAATACATTCATTGCAAGTAGATTAGGGACGAACTAGCTCCAATATTATGAATCAATTAGTGTGGTCCAAAAGCTCATATTACGAGTTTATAATCAAACCAAGTTCCTCACCCTTCTTTTTATTGTTTACGAACGAACCTCATTTGTAAACTTCTTACTTCAAAAATTCCATGTCAAAGTTTGGAAAGGATTTACACATGGGTCCTTGTTTTCTTGCAAGAGATATGAATGACTCAAATCTTTCTTAATTAGGATTTGCATTTAAATCAAAGTGAAGATTCCATTAGGGAATTATCCCTTCAAGAAATTATTCACCTTAATCATAATTCAATCCAAATTAGATTCATACTCAAGTTCATATGATTCAAATCATTACATTTTTAATTAAGCTCATATTCATGTCATGTTCCAATCGAGTTCGAGTCCAAATGAATTCCTCCATATGGTCCAACTTGCTTGAGTTCAAATGTCCAAGATCATGTTAAAGTTCTTGTTCTTTGTTCAACTCATTTGAGTTCAAGTTCGAGTTCAAAATGAGTTCAATCAAGTTCTCTTGTTTGAAGTCCAAGCTTATGTTGTTCTTTGAATTCAATCAATTTCTTTTATATTATTCAAGTTCATTTTAAGTAGATTGAATCAATTCCACAAGTCCCAATTTGTTCCAAGTCCTTGTCTTATTTTAGACAAAATTTCGACAGCCTCTCGGCGTCTCCCCCGTTTAGGGGAAAAACCAAGAGGCCGCCTATCCACTACGTCAACAAAGATGTGCACGGTTGGTGTTTGTGAGACACCGCGGCAGTGTTTTTTTTTGTTTTTTCTCCCACCACGCCAACAAAGTCTTGCATGGGGTTTTAAAAATCATTTTATTGAAAAAGGGCAGTTTGCTTTCCCCCCGCTCGGGGGTACTTAGGAGTGACCCCGCCTCGCCGTAGGTGCCGCACCGAGGTCCCATCCCACCACGCGCAACAAAGGCGTGCATGAACGGTTTTCCGGTCGGCCATGAACATTAAAGGTTTTTTTTTAGGTGATTACCCGCCTCGTCGTAGGCGTCGGACCAGGGTCCCATCCCACCATGCGCAACAAAGGCGTGCATGGGCGATTTTCTGGTCCGCCGCTAACTCCGAGGGCGAGAATCTAAGTTTAGGAGATTCATAACTTCGCGGGATTGACGGTGTTGGCACGCAAATCCAGGCAATCATAATTAATTAGATTTAATAATAATTAGTTATAATTAACCTGAATTAATTATAATAAATTAAGATTAATATTAATTAATTATAATTAGAGGCAACTAATTTATAATTATCTTAAATTAATTATAATTAATAATAATTAATTAAAATTTAAAAATAATTAATCTTAATTAATTATAACTATTATTAATTAATTAAAATTAATTATATTTAAATTTAAAATTGATCATAAATCAATTAATTTTAACATATAATTTATTATGAATTAATTATAATTAATTATAATCAAATTATAAATAATTATACTTAACTTAAAATAAATTATCACTTACATATTTTTAATTTATAACTAATTATAGACTAATTATAATTAATTATATTTAAAATATAATTAATTATATT
>NW_021318566.1:235240-273636 GCF_001605985.2 Dendrobium catenatum | reverse complement strand
TTACTATTTTTTACTTGCTAAAACCCTTAAATTCTCATTTACGCAATTCTTCGTCGGTTAGGCTTACGCCTCACACCGCCTCGTGGCTTACGCCTCGCCTCACAGACGAAAAATGCCTCGAGGCTTACTTACGCAATTTTAAACCTTGCTCCAAACAGTCAAAACCTGCTGTTTTACTCAACTGCTGCTCTCAAATATCCTAAAAACTGCTGTTTTCAGGGGAAAATAGCCTCCGACAACCCAAAATCTGCGAAAATCTGCAGCGAAACAGTGGAAAAAACAGCCCTCCACCGCCCGGATCTCGCTCTGATACCAATTTGATAGGAAATACTTAGATCCAAGTATTCCTATCGATTTGAGTGGGGAAAACAGCAATAGATTTGCTGTTTTTCAGCAGGAAATCAGCCCAAAACGCAGGAAAATAGTAGAAAACAGAGAAATCTGTAGGAAATCTGAGAGAAACACAAGCAATGGACTTATATTCCACTAGTAGATGATCAAAACAAAAGCAAGATACAATGTTCTTCGATTCGAGAGGAAGAACGACTCTCCGACAATCTCCGGCAACGCCAAGAGCCCAAGCAAGAAACCCTAGATCTCCAATTACATTCAAATTCAAGATAACCCCCTTTCCCTCCTAATCCTCCTAATTAACAATAATGGATTCCTACCAAATACCTAAACAGCCCTTTGCATTCAAAATTTTTCCTCCCACATAATCAAATCAGCCCCAAGTAGGGCCCACCTTGTCCGCCCCCCTCCTTTCCTGGTTTCCGCCTCTGCCTGGTGTAGACCCGGGTCGAACCGGGTCCAGCCGGCCCCTCCTGGGCCGGTTCAAGCATAACAGTTTCTTCTTCTGCTTTGCTTGGGTGTGGCCTGGATATGTTTGATGTGGAAGGCTCTTAGGATAAAACTATCTTTTCTATCCATTAAGATGTAAACAATCTTAAAATCAATCATAGGAAATCATATTTTTTCAAATGAAAAGAAAAATTGCATGGCTCCTTTCAAGGAACTAAATTTTCCAAAATTGAAAATAATCATGCAAAACCTAATGTGTCACATGTACAAAATCTTCTACTTAAGGATTAGATAACAAAATTTGCATTATGTGAGTCAACATGTGCATACCTACATATTCTGGCGTCTTGGCTTCAAAGCCAAGTTATAAGCTCTATTCTTTAAATAAAATAACATTTCCCACTATTCATATGCATTGAGGCTGAATTTCATAATTTTAAAAGCGCTTCGGTGGATTTAGCTGGTAACTCTTTCTAAGCAGAATGATAAATTCAGAGTTTGGGTTGGCTATGTCTCAGGTGAGGTTTAGTTTATAAGTCTCTTTGTACTCTGTTAGACTTAGGTTCGAGACATTACCCCTTAGTAGTCTTCATCTTAGTTCTAGGGTTCAAGGCAGTTGTTGACTTAAGTCACTTAATAAGCCATCATCTTTTGGGCATTTCCTCCAACACGTGTAGTTGGAATGTAAGCCTTAACATTCTAAATAAAAATAATCAACTTAAATAAAATTTGATTCTAAAACGTAAAACCTAATATAGGATAGTCCGAGCACTTCTGAGCTTCCTTAGAATCAAGTGCCCATACTTTACTCCTTTGGCTCTCATTCCGAAAATCTAATTAAAGTTGATCTCTTCATCCTTGAAATTCCTAAAGAAAAAAAAAAAACAAGAATTTCGTAAATTTCAAAATGAAGATTTGTAGTCAATATTTTGATGATCTTCAAAGGAAAGAAAATAACTGGTTTAATTAAAAGTTTTCTCAAGTATCAAATACTTGAGATATAATTAACTATAGGGGTTTGTCCTTATGAGCATTTGTACACCAGAATAAAATAAATCCTATTCAGCTAAATATTGAATGTGGGAAAATTTCTGTTTAAAATTCAAATTGTAGATTCTATCATTGAGTCCATAGGAAAATGATATTTTTGACTTTTGAGACAATATATCATTTTCTATGTCGTGCTCGATCACAAAATATACAATCCATTGAGGATGACAAAATTTCTCCAACACTTTTCTTTTGGTAAGTTTTATGTGCATACTAAACAAAGTAAATAGAGCTAGTTCAGTTGTCTTTTTGTAGAAAATGCGTTAAAGGTGACGCACTAGAGGAAGTCTTCTCTTAGATTTCCTAGTTCTAGATACGTTTCTTCATATTTATTCAAGAAGAATGTCATAACTGTCATTTCTAAGGATTGGGAAAACATTTGAGGCTTGCGTTCATTTCAGGGGCTACCACTGGCGACATTGGCTGAGTTTGAGGATATATTATCTACAGTTAGCAGTTTAGCCATGAAAGGCTGCCTTTTCATTGGTGAATTGCCTGGTTGCTTGCTCGGCACTGAACTTGATAATAAGGTAAGTTTAGCATATGAATATATAGTTACAGATTGCATGTCTTCTTTTGTTATCCTTTTTATTGCTGATAAACTTTTGGTCCTTCGTGCAGCTTGCTACACAAAGGTGGATGGAAAAGCTTTTCCTGAATCATGGCTTCAGAGTCAGTGTAGTGAACTACGATGAAGTTGCAAGAAATGTGCTTGGAGGACCCGAAGGAAAGCCTATTAATGTGCTTTTTGTTGCAAGGCAGTTGAGGCTTTCTGATGCCCAGGTGATCCGGCTGAAAAGCTTATAGCTAAGGCTTCGTTTGGGACGGCTTTCTTGCTGCTTCTTAAAGCAGTTTTTTAGTATAAAATTAAAATTTTTATACTAAAAAATTGTTTTGAGATGTAATAAAAAAGCCGTCCCAAACGAAGCCTAAGTTGATATTCAGCTTTCTCCCCCATTCCCTACTCTGTCCTACGAATTATATTAAACTATCTGAAATTAGCTATAATAAGTTGATATCAATTTTTTGCTATGATAGCTTCTTCTTTTGACCCTTTTCAAGTATTGTCAACATAGAATCTATATGTAGTAACCTCATCCGAAATTATATCTGTTCTTGATTTCATAGATGGAAGCCTGGAGGTCACATGTTGAAAGGATTGATGAAGAAGGTGATGAGGAAGGATTTGAGGAATTTTAGAACCTTTTTGTGATGGTGATATAAAAATGGTATCCTGCTTATTATACTTATGCTCTGTTCCTCTTTGTCTATGTTAAAGTTTATCTGCATAGTCACTTTTTAGAAATTGATTTGTTGTTTAAGGATGGTCCGTTTTGGTTTCTTGTTATTAGCTGCAGTTCTTCCAACTGAACTTTTTATTATATAAAAGTCTTGTGTACGTTCTGTGGTAACTCCAGAGACATGCCTATACAGAGGTTAATTGTTTTGCCTTTTTTTTCTGCTCTAAAAGTTTAAGCAAGTTATTCATTATTTTCTATTTTCAATTCAACCATGAGTAGCTCAAGCCAAGCCTTGTCTGTGAACTGTAACTAACAATAACAACATCAAACATGTATCCAATTATGTAGAAATTATTCTGTGCAGAATCTGAACGGGAAGAATCGTCCGAATATGTGAGTGTACACATTATGTACATATTTATATATAATGTATATCAAATCAGTATACACAGTGTGTACATTCACAGTCTGGACGGTTCTTCCCGTCTGGACTCCGCACAGAAAAATTTCTCCCAACTATGTGGATTCGGTTATATTAATTCTTTTGTTAAGAAACAAATTCTTATTACTTTTGAGCTGGAACTTCTGTGAGATATAGAGAAACAAAGATGTGAGAAAGCAGCAGCTAATGATACAAGTTTTATAGAAATGTATAAATTTTACATTTGAACTATCTTGCTGGAAAGCCTGCTTTACAGTGCAGTAAATCTACATTGTGGTTGTAAACAAGTCAAATTGACAAAGATTTTGAAAATTATTGCTGAAAATTTTAGATTTGATCATGGCCTGCATCAAAAAAATTTTTTTTTATTTGATCATGGCCTGCATCATAGTAAAATAGTATCAAATGAACCTACTAATAGGACTGAATTTGACTTGAAGATTGGTGATCGCTAAATAAGTTAAATGATTTTGGATTTGCAAATATTTTCCATATCAGAAACAAGGAGCTGGTTGACGAGTTAGATCTTTGTCAGATTGAATTTAATTTGAGTTAGGGCTGGATCAAATGAAACAAGCTTGAGATTGACTCTAACTTCATGTGTATATGAGTTATACATGTATTTTGGTATAATTTTTTATTTGTTAATATGTACATTAGGATGTTGGTTGGATAACGGTTTGTTTGATTGGCTAAAAAATGAACTCAGTGTAAATAAATATTCTGAAGTTATTTGGATGAATGTAAAGTAAATGATTTTTTTTTATTTGGTTTGAAATAATGAATTTAGTATAAAGTTCAAAAATAATGGCAGTTGGTGTGGGCGCGGCGGCAGTAGTTTTCAATGATGGTCGGCGGCGGTTATCGGTGGTTGTGGTGGACGGCGGCGAGTGGAGGCGGCGGCGGCATCATGGCCGGCGGCCAATGTTGGCTGGTGAGTGGCGGTGAATAAGTGAGCTTGTTTGTAGTGTAAATAGTTCTCGCTCAAAATTGAGCGAGTTTGTTTGGTTTACTTTAAAAATGAATTAAAATTATTTACACTATACTGGTTTTTCAACCAAATAGCCCCTAAATATGTTTGTGGGTGATATTAGTATTTCATTAATAAAATTAGATTAAAATTAAGAGAATATGGAGATAGAAACATAGAGATTTTATCGTATTGTCATGAAGGATAAAGTTGAAGCTAATGATTTAATGTAGGGGTGTCAATTCGGGTCAACGGGTCTACCCCGAAATTGACCCGGCACTATTCAGGTCAACTCGAACTCGACCCGTTTTTAAAAACGGGTCCGGTTTTCGGACCCGAACCCGAACTGATTCGGGTCCGGGTCAACCCGACCCGACACGAATGACCCGGGATTGACCCAAAATTGCTAGTTTTCGGGTCAAAAATTAGGTCAATCTTCAATTTTCTGGTAAAAAGCGGGTCAAAATGGGCCAATCTCGAGTTTTCGGGTGAAATATGAGTTTTCGTGTCACTTTCGGTTCAATTTCGGGTTGCTGGGTCAACTCGAACCCGACCCGTTTCAGGTTCGGGTTGACCCAAACCCGGATTTTTTCGGGTCGGGTTCGGGTCGGGTTTCGGGTCGTGTCAAAAATTGACACCCCTAATTTAATGTGTCCAAGTCTTTGATTGCCTGTTCATAGGCTTGGGTTTAATACATAATTAACAAATAAAAAAGTGGCCAATGAATGTGAAATTAATCAAATTATATAGTAAAATTTAGTAAGCGCTCACTATAAAATGAACTTAGTTAGCATATAGCCATTTGAGTACATATTATTAATTTCTTATGTAGCTGAACAGCCATGATTCCAATCTATTATGTTCAATGAAATTGGTTGAACTTGGCTAAGGTGTATATTTGGTGCACCATTCTTCTCTCTTTAAAGATACTCTTACAAGAAAAAAAAAAAAATATGATTAACATTCAGAATGTATCCTTAGGAGCTAACACATAAATTATGATTAATTGCATTGTATTGACATTTTCATAGATAGAACGTCACGGAAAGTCTTTAAATATGAGTGTTAGGCTTCGTTTGGAACTGCTTTTTTATCGTTTATTAAAGCAGCTTTTTAATACAAAAGTTTTAATTTTTGTATTAGAAATTTGATTTAAAAAACAGTAAAAAAGTCGTCCCAAACGAAACATTAGAGAGGTTCTTTTCTATTCATTTCCTTCCTTATCTCTTGCTTTGTAAAGCCTTTCTATCAATGGGATGAAATACTCCACTAATTTCAAAGTTGAAATTCTTCTAGATTAGCTTCTCCTTTCTTCCACACTAACAAATGTAAGAATCCGATACTTCTACAAAAGATTAAGTATATAGTTAAAATTTATAATCGAAGTTGCCTTTAAGGACAGTAAAATTAAAGATAGGTGCCAAGGAGAAATTATTATGTACGGATACCAGATGGCGAGAATCGTATGGATTTGCTTCCCTTTAGTTGCCATTTTGTTGTGCTTTTGCAAATACATAGCAAAAGGGTAACAAATATGCATTCATAATTGCACTTTTGCTGCCATTTTATTGAGTATTTATAAAAGCGCAACAAAAGGGTAATAAATATTCAATTAGTAGCATATTTGCTGCGCAAATACTCAGCAAAAGGACAGCAAAAATACAATTATAAATACATATTTGCTGACCTTTTGAGACTATTTGTAAAAACGCAGTAAATCCAAACGATTCTTTTCGTCCGGTCTCCGCACAGAATAATTTCTCCAAGTAAATAGATTGATCTCCCTAAGGGCATTGTTGATCCTGAGGTTCCAATTAATCCAACAAGCTCAACTCTTCTAAGAGAGTTTATATTTGATTAATTTTTTAGAAAACATATTATATTACAAATAAGATACTATTAAGAGATTTTGCCCTTTATTTTGCCCTTATTTTATAGGACTTTATGGCACGATTTATGTTTTTTATAGGCACAAGTCATATTACTAATTACCTCTCAGTATGATGAGAAAATACTTTTGATTAAAACTAATTAGTGGATGCTAAGTGCTTAGCTTAGTGGCGTACTCCCAAACATCAAGTCACGCCTGTTTTGCAATCATTGGTAACTTAGGCTAGCAGAAAGTTAGGGTTGTTCTTTTTTGATTTGCTGTAATATTGTATTTAACCAAACCTATACAGAACTGCTGTAAGTTAAAAACATTATCAGTACGAAGAAACTTTGAACTTCAATATACACAGACACGAATCTGTAAATGACAAAAGCCTTCAAGATGTTCAACAAAATCTACTGTGGAGAACAAAGAATAAAATCCTAAAAATTTACCATTGATCAGAAAGATTGTGTTTTTTCTATTAAAAAAATCCATGGAAATTAGTATCAAACCAATGCTGATATCTTCTAGGCTCTAAAAACAAGATCAAATAGTATTATCACCAGTAATCCCCACAAGAGCATGATCCATCTTCAAAATGATGGAACCTGTTGATGTCCCTAACAATTATTTTCCTCATAGTAATCTTACAGATAAACTTGAATGCCTCATGGCAATCTCTACAAACCCGAAGGTTCTTCATAATTCTGATTGGGGCACTCGCTGGAGTGCTTATTAGCCCAAAGGCAACTGCAAGCTTCTCACTATGCTGTAGAAGAAGAATCTCCTTCTCCCACATTTCCACATGATGGAGGTCAGTTTCCACCATAGGAACATACCCAGCTTTGTTCATCAAATCACCCAACTCTTCCAGCTTTGCATATATCTCTTTGCTCCTCTCATGGCTTCTATCACCCACAAAAAAGATGTGGACTTTATCTTTCACTTCAATCCAACTCACCCCGGGCTCCTTTTTCACCATGGTTTCTTTCATCAATTTTCTCATTCTAGCAACTTCTTTCCACATACCATTAGATGCATAAATATTGGCAAGGATCACATGTGTTCCAGACTTCTCTGGCTCAAGAATGAGGAGCATATTAGCTGCTTTTACTCCTATTTCAACATTATTATGAACTCTGGAAGCACCAAGCAGTGCGCCCCAAATCGCAGCATTTGCTTCAAATGGCATGCTTTCAACAAGCCCCATCGCCGAACTCAATCTACCAGCACGACCAAGAATATCAACCATGCATGCATAGTGTTCGAGGGTTCGTTCGATGCCGAACATCTCCTCCATCGAGTTAAAATATTTCTCAGCCTCAGTAACCAAACCAGCATAATTGCAAGCACAGAGAACACTTGTTAGTGTTATGTGATTTGGAGGCACACCCTCATTGAGCATTCCATAGAAGAAGTCTAAGGCCTTCTTTCCATGACCATGCTGTGCCAGACCTCCAATCATTGCAGACCATGACACAATTCCCCTTTCAGGAATCTCAAAGAAGGCCAAGGCTGCATCCTCTATGCTTCCACACTTGGCATACATGTTTACAAGCGCGTTACCAGCAAAATTATCAAGCATGAAACCCATCTTAACCACATGAGTATGAATCTGCTTGCCTTGCTCAGAGGCAGATAGGATTGCACAAGAGTTAAGAAGGCTGCTGCATACAAATGAATCCGGCTTTAGATCCATTTCGAGCATCCCGCAGAAGAGTTTCATGGCTTCCTCACCCTGTCCACTTTGAGAAAGAGCGGTTATCATTGATGTGAAGGAGACTATATCGCCAAATGGACATTCCTGGAAGGCTTTTCCTGCATCTTCTAAGTAGCCACACTTTCCATAAGCATCAACAAGGCCATTTACAACATGATTGTCCAAGAGAAGCCCGGCTTTCATGGCAAGAGTATGAGCTTGTTTACAAGCTTTAGATGCCTGTGAATTAGCAACAGATTTAAGAACTGCAGTTAGAGTGGTTCTGTTAAATTCAAGTCCATCCTTTCTCATCGTCGAAAAAAGTGACAGCGCTTGGGCGTCATTACCGTTGTGAGAGTAACCAGAGATAACGGCGTTCCATGCAACCAAATCGCGCACTGGCATCAAATTGAAGACCTTCAATGAGTCTTCGCTCTGCCCACACTTTGCATACAAATCTACAAGACCGACACCGACAAAGATATCGGAATCACTGCCAGATTTGATCATATAAGCCTGTATCTGCTGACCCAAATCCAACATACTAGTCCCAGCACAAGCCTTCAGGACACTGGATAGAGTAAATTCATTAGCTAGCATTCCTGATTCTTTCATTCTATAAAACAGTTCCACAGCTAGAGTGTCCTTCCCCTGTAGAACACAACCTGATATGAAAGCATTCCATGAAATTAAATCAGGCTGAGATATCTCTTCAAAAACCAGGGCGGCAGACTCAGTATCACCTACTTTTGCATACAAATCCAGAAGTGCATTAGCAGTGAATCGGTCGGATTCGTAAGCAAGCCGAGTAAGAAAACCATGAACAATCCTCCCACAATCTAAATTCTGCAAGCCCGTGCAGGCATTTAAGATAATAGAAAACCCATATTCATTTGGCCTTGTTCCAGTCACCAACATTTTCCTGAAAAACTCAACAGCCTTCTCGCACTGGTCGTTCTTCACATAAGCAGCAAATAATGCGTTCCAAGATACCACATTTCGGCCAGAAATAGCATCAAACAGCTTCTGACAGTCCAAGATCTCGCCGAAATCAGCGTAAAACATTATAAGAGTGTTTGCCACAAATGGGTCGGATTCAAATCCGGTCAGAATTGCAATGGCGTGAACTTGAATGCTGGTACTGAAATCCGATAAGGCCGAGCAGGCCTTGAGAACAGATGGAAGAGTGAACTCATTGCAACCAACGCCGGAAGATCGCATCTTGGAGAAAGAAAGCAGAGATTCCCGCCATTGACCGTTGCGGGTGTAAGCAGAGATGAGGAAGGACCATGATATCACGCCTGGTTGGGGAATTTCGTCGAACAATTTGAAGGCGTACGAAGGGAAGCGCCAGAATGAATACAAGGAGATGAGATGGTGGCGAAGGGTGTGGATGGAGAAGAGGAAACCGGATTTAGTGAGGTGAGCGTGGATTTGGGTAGTGGCGGAGAGGGATGGGGCAGAGAAGAGAAGGGATGATATTGATGAGAGATCGGAAGAAGAGCAAGAGGTGGAGACCTGTTCAGGGTCAAAGAAGAGAAAAGAGACGGAGTGGAGGGGTTTGGAGGAAGACGACGGAAGGAGAGAGGAAGCGAAGTGGCGGTAGAGGAGGCGGTGCCGCCAGGAATGCATGATCCATGACGAATATAAAGCAGGGGGCGAGGAAAATATGTACAGGGTGACCGGTCCGAAACGTTTTCACTGTTCTGAGGGCTTCTCAATCTCAAATCTTTGTAGAACGAATTGCTGCATGAGGAGAAAAGATAAATATATTAATATAATTGGATGTTGCTCATTAGATAGAAATTATTCTGTGAGGAAATCGGACGGTGAGAATCGTCCAAATTTGCTATATTCTTTTATTACGCTTTTATAAATGCTCAGCTAAAGACAGCTAATATGCAATAATGAAGGTATATTTGCCACAGCAAAAGAGCTGCAAATATGCATTCATGATTGCATATTAGCTGTCATTTTGCTGAGTATTCCAAAAGTCTGAAAAAGGAAAGCTAAAGCCCAACAAATTCGGACGGTTCTCGCCGGATCCCCGCATAGAATAATTTCTGCTCATTAGGGGTGTAAGTGAGCCGAACTGACTCTAACTCGACTTTTGAATCAGCTCATGAGACGAGTTTATTGAGCTACGAGTTCGAACTCGAGTCTATACTCGAGCATGTATATTCAATAAATGTTGCTTATTAATGGATTTCAACTTCGGTATTGAAATCTAAGCTTTAATAAGATCCCCATTGATGGAAAATATCAAGTAGAAAATTATAATAGCTAAACTATCAAAACAAGATGAAGTCTCACTATGAGATGAATGATCAGGATGGCCCCACCAAAAGATTAAGATCAAGGGCCAGAAAAGATTCAACCAACATGAAAATTTAAATATTAACTTCAAATTTGAAAATTTTCGTTTTCATATGCATGATTAAAATTTAAAATTTAACTATTAAATATTAATATTTAAATGTTAAGTTTTAAATATTTACCTTCGTTTGAGAGTCTTTTATTTCTTTATTTTTCTTTGCATTATTATTCTTTAGCCTTATTTGAAATGTTAGGGAATGCCCTCTTGCTAATTGGAGTCAAGACACAGCTCACCTTGACTTGTTGGTTGAGACCTTATGCTTCCAACTAAGAGGTCTTGAGTTCGAGTCTTTTAACAAAATTTTGCTATCTCCTACAACAAGAAAAAAATTCTTAAGCATATTGTAAGTGGTCAGTCAAATTATGTACAAGATATTTAAAAGACAAGTATATATATGTATGCATATATATTCAACCACCTTCCATTAAACTCATAAAAAGTGAATTTTCTATCTCTTGAAGTTTTATGAGCCATTAACCTCATTGGGCATCTTTCGAAGCCCACACTAACAACTAACATGTTACATGTAAGAGGACAACATAGTCAAGAAGTGAAATCCTTAACTATCTTAGAGTTGATGCCACATAAATAAACAAAAATGAAATAGATCATATATTTTTTTTCTTGCTTATTTAAAAGAAACTTCGATTTTAAAACTCAACAAAATGAATTGCATAATGATAAAGCATTTTTATTCATTTTTAGAACATATAATGGAAGCTCCTCAATTTTTGTAAGCATTGACATGTTGTAGGTAATTAAGCTAAATAATTAAAGAAATGTTTAATTTTGCCATGAGAAGGGTTTTGAGTTATAGGGGAACCCTATCCTTAGAGGGTTGGTTTTGTATAATGTAAAGGGGGCATCCACCAATATTGCTCATAAAGTATTTTGAAGTGAACAATCTTGTAATGAGATATTTCTTTTGTCAAAGCATTCATCAAATAATGCAAGCTACTCGGCTATTGATATATGTGTTTATACTTTATACCCTTAGGAGTGACATGTGGAAGGCTAAGATTGTATCTTGAAGTTAAAATTTAATTTAGTTTACAATACACATCTTAGAGGGTGGAGTGAAAGTTTTGTTGCTATGTTTACTTGAGTTAGCAACACAAGGAGGCATGTTGAGTTGGAAGGATGTTTATTCTTCATTAAAATTATTATCTTGTTATATATCTTTAAGAGAGCTTTAAAATGCTAATGATCAAAATTCACTAATTATTGTAGGTGAAAATGTGGATAAAGATTGAATGAGTGAATGACCAAGAGAAATTACTTCATAAATAGAGGATTATGAAAGAAAAGAGTGAAGAAATAGTTAAAAATGAAACTGATTTAATGATTTGTAGCAAGTTAATTTTAAGTTTTTCAAAAATAAAATTTTCAACCACAAAAAAATTAAAACTTGCAGTAAATAAAAAGGCAGCAGAAATAAAAAGACACAAGAGTTTATAGTGGTTCAATCAAACATGACCTACATCCACTCCCCGAAGTCTCCCACTTCAGGTATTGCACTATACAAAAGTGACTCTCCTTTTGTCCCCACAGCAAGGCGGAGAAGCCTTTACAAAACTCTCTTCCACCAATCCCCGGTGCGGCAAAGAACCATCATCCTTTTACACACTCCAAGTGTAGGCAGAGAACCTTTATCCTTTTACACTTTCCAAGTGTAGGTAGAGAACCTTCATCCTTTTACACCCTCCAAATGTAGGAAGAGAACCTTCGTCCTTTTACACTCTCCAAGTGTAGGCATAGAACCTTTCGTTTTTCACACTCTCCAAGTGTAGGCAGAGAACCTTCCGATGTTCACACTATCCAAGTGTCGGCAGAGAACCGAATCTTCTTGAAAGATCTTCACTCGAGCAATCTAGAATGAAAAGAGAAAGAGTGAAGAAAACACAAATCACAAACAAAGATACTTACCGTCGAGTAACCTTGTGAACCCTTCACGCTCCAATAGGAAGAAATCTCCTTCAAACATTCTCTCACACTCTCTCCTTCAATCACTCTTTACCAATCACGAAGACCAAATGATAAAAAGATTAAATGACAGTCTTAAGTGGACCTTTTATAGAAAAGACATGAAAAACTGTCCACAAAACTGCATTTTTCAAATTTGACCGTCCACAATTGTATTGTGTACGTACGAATAGTATAAACACTGTTACATACGAACTCAATGTGAATCGATATGAACTGCCTTCATACCCGATCATCGTCCCGTACGAACTGGGTTTGTTCGGTACGAACAGTTATTTTTCAAAGTTCGTTGCTATGAAAGGTCAGAACGAACTACAAATATACAAAACAGAGCATTTCGTCCCGATAAGATTGAAAATTATTGTCCGTACAAACTGTGTATTTGGAAAAAATATAGGATATCGTCTTGGGACGAACGGAAAATATCGTCTGGATGAACTGTTTATTTCACAAAAACAAAGGAGATCGTCTTGGGATGAAAGAAAAATATCGTTTGGACAAATAGTGTATTTGCCAAAAATAGAGGAGATCGTCCTGGGATGAACGAAAAATATCGTCGGGACGAACTGTGTATTTGGCAAAAATAGAGGAGATCGTCCTGGGACGAACGAAAAATATCGTCTGGATGAACAATGTATTTGTCAAAAACATAGGAGATCGTCTTGGGACAAACAAAAAATATTGTCAGGAGAAATTGTATATTTGGCAAAAAATAGAGGAGATCGTTCTGGGACGAACGGAAAATATCGTCCGTACGATCTATACTTAGAAAAAAATTTTGCCATTCCTGTTTATTCCATTGCTTATTCAAGAAAATAACTAACCAGATCGTCCCGTACGAACGGGTATCATATAGTATGATCAGTTACAAAATATGAATTTTAAAACTCTCCCCCAGTGTGTATGTGCTTAATTACTCAATTACAATCACACTCTCTCATACTTAATAAAATAAAAAATATTAACTTCAATTTACAAAACATTCTAATTTGATCTTGATTTGAAGTCTTCAACAATTTGGAGTATGGTTTCTAAGAAATGTTAGTACATACAAGAGCAAAAATAATTCTTTCAAAATGTGTTAGGAGAAAATACTAATAAAAAACATTAATATTTTGAATCATCAAAATATATAAGTTGCATGAATGTCGAACATGCAAAGCTAAGTAGCAACTATCTCAACATGTGTGTATGTGTGTGTGTAACTCCCCAATATCAAATTTTAATATAATAGCCTATTTTAATATCTTAATTAACTAACTTGAGATTTAATTCAATAATATAAATCAATCCATCATAAACAACTAAAAATCATATACATCAAAATATAAAGTTATATCCATCTCATGAAATTCATGTATAATAACCAAAAGTTCAATCCATACATTCATTAATCTATCTTTTAAATCTTAACTACAAAATAATTAAACTAAAGAAAATTTAGAAATAAAATAAAACTTGAATCTCATATATGTCCTCACTCCATTAGATTTTGATATATTCTTGAAAATATATAAAACCACAAAGTGAGTTAACAACTCAGTACCTACAACTGAAATCAATGCAAGATTATATGGATGATATGCATGTAATCATTAAATTTCTTTTGGTATATTAACATAACCTATAATTGAAATCAATGCAAGATAATATGGACAATATGCATGTAATAATTCAATTACTATCACTATGAATATATAATTATAAAAGCATGTAATAATAAATAAAACAGTAACATATCATATGATTAATAAATATCAATACAATTAACCATGTATATCTTAAGAACAATAATCAGTAACTAAGTAAAAAATGACCAGTATGCTTTGTCAATAATATAATCAATAGTTGTAAAATAGTTTATATAATATCTTATTATATCAATACATTTGTCATTATTGCATGCATGTTGTACTATGTCTATGATATGCATGTATATCATATAAATTATATAATTCATATATATATATATATATATATATCTATGATATTTTTCCTATATCTAATCCTGTAGGCTAACTCTATATTAATCAGTATCAATCATATCAATCTTATTTTCATGAATAAAAAATATTACAAATAATTTAGGTTAGGTTGTTTTCATATAATATTAATCTATTATTTAAAATTATACCATAAATCTTATTTTAAAGGAAAATTCATTGGCACACCCTTCTGTACATAATAACATGTCTCTAGCTAATTAGAATTAGTCAATCATTTCAAGATAAGTATTTCTTACGTACACATATTTTACAATATATATATAATATAATAAATAAGTAATATTATGCTAAATATTCAACTCATTGTATCGTAGTAATGTATGTAAAATTTTCATATGAACCAAAATCAATAAAATTTATAAAAAAAAAAAGTGTGCTTTTTTCACTATTTGAATGCCCATTATAACAAGTAAGCATGTTATACACTGATATTATGAGATTTTGATAATTATTTAACCAATTTTCATATTTATATAACTTTTCCAAATTAGGAAATGTCCACCAAAATTCAAAAAATTCCGATAATATATATATATATATATATATATTCATGTCAATAATAACATACTAAAAATTATATGATATAAGTTTGCTAAAAATAAAGATATCGCTGCTTTTGTAAGTTTTAACCAAATTAAAATTTATAAAATAAAAAAATATACAAAAGTATTGAAATCAAAGATAGAGTAACGGTAGCAAACTTTTAGACTATCCTAACTAGACTGGCTAACAACAATCACTCTATGATCTCCAAACCCAAGATTTTCTTTTCTCTCTACTCTATTTTTTTCTTAAATTCCCTATTCTCCTCTTTGTTAAGTCAAATGGATCGAGAAAGGGCCCATTTAATTAATGGATTCTAATAGTGGAATAAGATATTTGATAATAAAATAATAATAGGATGTATAATGGTAAATGGTAATTATGCAATTTATTTAACTTTTAATATAAAATTCATATAAATTATTTTATATCTTTAAATTTGAGGCTCTAAAAAATATTTAAAATATATTCATAAAATAGTACATATCTAAAAAAATTTGATGAGTTAGATTTGCAGAACGAATACCTAAAGATTTTAAAAATTATAATTGTACCTATATATGCCATTTTTATACAATATTAATAAATTTAGAAGAAAATTATTATGATTAAAGCACACAAATATATTATAACAAAAATTGTTTGCAAATTGGATTTGTAATGAATTCTAAAATATTATTTAACTGAGTCAAAATATGAGCTATAACAGTGTATGTGTTTTGAAGAAGTGTAAGTTTAAAGGTAGAAGAGAAAATAACATAAAGGTTGAGCTCTTTTCAACATCTGAGTTCAGGGGGTTATACCTTCGGGGCCGGTGGAGAGTCGCCTGCGGCTCGTGGACCGAGGCGGGAGAAGCACACTTACAATTCATCATTATCATTTTTTTATTATAATTTATATTAATTATAATAATAATAATTAAATAATTATTATTTATAATTAATTAATGATTAATAATTAACTATAATTAATAAACTAATCATAATTATAATTAATCAACGATTAATTATAATTAATAATTAATTAATAATTATAAATTAATTATAATCGAATAATTAATTATTATAATAATTAATTAATTATTAAACATAATTAATAAGAATTATAATAATAATAATAATAATAAATTAAAACAAAATTAGATAAAAATCCCTTCTCCCCTTACTCCTCTAGTTCGACGGATTGCGGGATTTGGCCGAACAAGTGCGTGAAGGGGAGAAAGTTACCTTCACTTCCAGCGGGCTCCCGTTCGTGCTTGCGCCCGATCAAAATGTCGTAACTTCCTTTCCGACAGGAGAAGGAAGCGTGGTCGAACAAAGAGGGGGAGGCGGAGGAGCTTTGAAGGGGAGAAGGTTATCTCCACAGCGAGCGGGCTCCGTCCGTTGCTTCCGATCAAAGTGTCGGAACTTCCGATCCGGCTGGAAAGGGAAAGTCGTAGGAGGAGCGAAGTCGAACAGCACGCAGGAGCCGAGGGGCGACGAGCTTCCGTCGCTCCGTCCAATCAAACTGCCGTAGCTTCCGATCCTATAGGCAGGGAACGTCGTTGGAGAAGCGAAGTCGTTCGGCCACCAAGGAGTTGGAGAGGGCGAGAGATTGAGAGCGAGAGAGGATCGCGAGAGGAGGGGATTTTTGCGAGAGAGGATCGCGAGAGGAGGCCGAAGGCCTCTTCCTCGTTCGCTTTTAACGACGCCAAGCGAGTCGTGTGGGCGACGTGGGAAGAATTGACGCGAGATCGTGCGAGGAGAGGCGACGACGTGCGTAGGTTGTGCGACGTGTTTCCACAGAGGGCAGGTGAGATTTGATTTGATTTTTTTTTTTCTCTTTTTTTGTTACACAGCAGGTCAACAAGACTGTGGAAACCGGAGACCCGGAGTGCTAGTCGCGGATGTGATATGCAAGGCGGGTTGGCAACTGGGTCAATTTCGTGTTACCGGATAGAGAAAATCGAAACCCGAATCAAACCCTTAGACTGTGGAAACCGGAGACCCGGAGTGCTAGTCGCGGATGTGATATGCAAGGCGGGTTGGCAACTGGGTCAATTTCGTGTTACCGGATAGAGAAAATCGAAACCCGAATCAAACCCTTTTGCTAAACGGGTGACCCTAACCCATATTTTTTGAATCGGGTTCCGATCGGATTATCGGATCTGATCAATAATTAACACCCTATGTACAGACTGACGATATTTACAGAAAAAAAAAAACTGTGTAGAGACTCTACACTTAATAAGTTCAACTTTATTAAGTAGGCCCATGCTTTGCTTGCGTGTCTGACTGATATTGAGAGGCTGTGAGGGCTTTAACAAGAAAGCACTCTCGTGGTGGAGAACCAATGGCGCGCGGCGCCACAAGATCCATCGCTGACCGTAATCGCCACACTCACTATTTCCGGAATCGCTTTCCTCGATATTATATCAGATAAGAATGTTCGGGAGGAGCAAAACCTCAATCCTTCGCTGGCAGTCATTCAAAATGAAGTTCTAGAGTAGCGATAGAGCCGAGTTATCCAGTTCTCTCGGTTCGTGCGGAGTTTGTAAAGGCTTCCTTATCTTGCATCTGGGTTGTCTTTTCTTGTTTGATTTCCAATTTTAGACAACATGCTTCCCGTCTGCTCCGCTGCGCCTTGCTGTTCTTCATTTCATCATGTGAGTTCGGCTTTCTTTGTGTTTTGATGCATTGCCAAGTTGCAACTTTAGCCCTATTTCCACTATTTCTTGCGTAATTCTGTTGATTTGTTTGTTTATTTTCCTTTAAATTTTACCATAGAGCATTTTGGTTTTCCTTGGCTGAGCCTGAGTAATGCTGTTGTTCTTGGATACGGATAAAGCTTATTCTGCTGTTCCTTTGATATTTTAACTTTTTTGATGGGAAAACTGTGAAGGAAATTCTAAATCGTCACTTGTATCTTATTCTCTTCGAAAGTAAAGTAAAAGTTGTTCTGGAGCTTATGCAATAGTGGAAAATTCTGCTTGTGCTTTGTGTCTAGACTGCGTTTAGTTTGCTGGAAATTGATGGAAAAACTGAAATTTATGCAATTTTTTGCATTGATTAGTAAACTGTAAAGCCATGTATTTGCAAATTTTAACAGTTTTCACCTCTTTCCACTGAAACTCTAACATGCAAGCAAGGGCTTACTAGTAAGTACTCTTTGAAGATCATTATAATGTTGGCTTGTTCAATGGCTGGTTTTGAAGGTCCTATTGCTTGGTAATACTTATCACACTAGTAGTTTACTGGTCCATCCTGAAGTTTGTTTTCTACAATATATATTACATTCATCTTAATGAATACAGTACCATTTGAAGGTGAGTTTCCAGAAAAATAAGGAAAGAAAGCTGCCCCTTGTCATGCTTCTGGCGCAAAAGTGGAATACTGTTTCCTTGAATTGCTGAACAACTAAATTTTGAGTACATACAACATACAAATTTACTGCAACTAAAATTGAAAGTAATTATCTCAGGGATTTCTCCCTGGTCTAGTTTGATAGTAAGATTTATTTCCTTTACTATTGCATGTATTATAGCTTTTCATTTTATGGATGGTTTGGTCTTGCATGAATTGTTTGGAAGAACTTTGACATAAAATGCACTTTGATAACAGCTTCTGATAAAAGTATGGGAAAGCCCATAATGATTTTTAAAATTTATGATAAGAGTTCCAGCAGAAGAACTCAAGATCCTCACTTTCTATCAAACAAAGGATGACATAGAGTTATGGAACCCTGTTCTTCACCTATTCTAATCACTTAATGCTAAATAAATAAGCCCTTAGTACAAGTTGGGTTCCCTTCTTGCAAAAGAAAAAAAAAAGAACTGAAAAGAAAAAAATGAAACTATACATATTTTAAATTGAAAATTACTATTAGAAATTCTTCATAGTGAAATTTTGACGTACCATTTCATTCAGCCATGCAAGCTCCTCAAATGTACATTCTTGTAGATTTTTGTTGCTATGTTCTCCTTCTTCTATGCTTCCATTCTCTACAAGTTTTTCAATCACCTCCTCTAGGTGCTCTAGTACCATATAAATGCTATATTACCTCATCTGGTTCAGTTCTTTCCATGGATTAATAGGATTATGTATGTTACCTTATATTATATCACGAATTTTGCATTTGGCAAATAGTTGGTGTTGACTTCTAATGACTAATGTAGTTTGTTTTATGCTTTAAAGCTATAGTAGCAAGATAAACATTTTTGGATTGTTCCAGCTCGGTTAAATGTTTTTGAGTTTTCCTTTGAATTTTTCATTAGGTGTTGTCAACTGTATTAAGCTTGGATAGTTACATGTATGCTAGTATTTTAGTAGATTTAAATTGATATGTAATTTTGTAGATTGTGGAAGCTTAGTAATCTCATTTAGATCTTTTTATTAGCAGATAACTTATGTAGGCAGCAGAATGCTTTACCAATTGAGGAAACTTGGTGAAGATAGGTTCTTCATTGATGAAAGGCAAGGCTTTTATGCCCATGACGATAATCGTATTCCAGATATGTCTTTCAAAACAAAGGCTACAAAATTCATATATTCTCCTGTTGAGGAAGCACCTGACTTATCAGCTTTCCAGGATCCTTCTACTTTTCCTCCATACCCAGATAGTTTTGATGATATAGCACGGGGTTTTCCAAATGAAAGTATTGATGAGCATGAAAACTGGGCTTGCTTAGCAAATGAGATAAGCAGGTCATGCCCTCTGGCTGATGATCTAAAATATGTGGCAGATTCAGATATGCTAGGATCTTATATTCTAAATCATGAACTAGAAGGTGAATATCTAAATGGAATAAACCATGGAAGCACCTCCTTGGAAGCTCTGGCATCACAAAATATCGATCTATCAACTGTTACTGATGCAGAAGTTGATAAGGTTGCTGAAGTTCCTGATTTATTTGATCAAAACCTGAATGGATTATCAAATTTGGCCTCTGATGCTGCAACGGATACTTTGCCTGGGAGCCCAGTGATGGTTCCTGATATGCCAGAGGTGGTTTCTAAGGAATCCTTATATCTAAAGGAGAATATTGGGAGTTTCTTCTCTGGAATTGAGGAATCTGTGGACAAACTGCTAAATAGAGTTGAAGACTCTCTGACGACAACACTCAATGCATGGAAGTTATCACTGTCAGATACGGTGAACGGTGTCACAAAAACTTATGATGGTATAGGAAGTAGCTTATTTTCTTCTATTGATGATACCAAGGGACAAGCCAGTGATAAATTGGCCAGGTTCTCAATCAAATTGGGAGAAAATATCTCCAAGGCAGGTGCTGTAGTTCTTGACAGTCTACGATGGATAATCATTGGTGTAGAGGATGGTATCTCAAATGGTGTAACATTTGTTCTTTATGCTTACGCATCTGCAAAGACATTCCTTCCACTAGATATAAGAAATGCATTAAACATCTTTGAAGATGATGTTACCCAAAGCCTAAGTCCAATTGGGGCCGCTTTTCAGAAGGTGTACACGATAAATCACAATTAACTTCTTTTCTCATATTTTTATTTTAGAATGCAAATATTTATTCTATATTATCCATTTATGGTTTTTCAGGTCATCGAAGAAATTGAGAGAAATCTTGGCTTAGACCCTAATGATCCATTAGTTCCATTCTTATTGTTGATTGGGACTACAACCACTATAGGGTGAGTTCCTTTGCCTTTCCAGGATTTGCAGACTAACATAACTAACTCCATCAGTCTTGTGAAATGTAAAATGTTTATTTTTCTTAAGTTTCTCATTTATTATTATTATTATTATTATTATTTGCAGAATATCATACTGGCTCTACAGATATGATGGGTACTCTTTATCTCCTGAAAGAACTTCAGAGCTTCTTAAGAATGATAAAAATGTTTTGCTTGTCGATGTCCGGCCCGAGGCAAGAAACTGTAAATTTCAGCAGCCTTTTCTGTTCTAGTAGCACTTAAAGACATTTCACATGAAAGGCATCTGCTATGGTTTGTAGAATTCTCTTAACAATATGCCTTTTTCAATGCGCTAGGCTATGCTTTTTTTATTTAGTGCAGCAAATTACATCTAGGTACCTATATTTAAGACATAATTGCAACATGCCCTGCGTTCTTTCAAACTAGGCACCTAAGTGCTATTTGTTAAAGCCATGTTGCAGCTGGGTCAGGTGCATTCCAAAACAAATTTGCTAACAATTTCATCAAAGTGTTTTAGAAAAAGAGCATATGCAGTGCATAAGGTGATGCAAGATGTCTTAGAGTCTAGGATTGATGTAGATCTAGAATGAGATGAACAAAACTTGCACATAAAATTGGATTCACAGTCTAACCACATTAGTTCATGAAAAAAGGATGTCTCTTTGGATAAAAATTAGAAATGTATAAATTCATTTCTAAAAATATTCAAGATCATAAAATCATTTGCTTTGCAAGAAATTTTAAATCAAATAGAATCATCATCAATGAGACGCCATGCCTAAAAGTCACACAAAGTGACTCAAGGCGAGTCTGAATTCTATGTGAAGCAAAGAAACTATATACACAATGTCATTAACGATTAAATTAGGTAAATATATGAGAAATTCCCTCTCTCATGCTATTTGAATACGCACTCTCTCAAATCCAGAAGACTCGAGGCACATCAATCAATCTTTTCTTAAGTCGAAGAAAACTCTTTACTACTAGCAGATGTACTATGTCACATCCGACTTTTCATTATAGGATAGTACATGTTGGTCATAATATGGGCTACACTTAATATGGTATGTCATACAATCTGTGATACATTTATTACATAAATCATGACAATAAATAAGAAAGTTGTGAGGTATGGCGCCCATTATTGGTGTTGCAAATGCAAAATGGGGTTTTTAGATTGTCATCATTACTCTTTGACCATAGGTCTTCTAGGGAACAACATTATCTCATATCTTTGGCCTCTGTTTGATCTCTAGCTCTTGGGTCATGAACCTCTTGGTACTTCATATATTGCTCTCGAGAATTTAACAGATATCATTTTGAGATCTATTCTCATTTTTTAATCCTCTGGGCATCATGTGTCCTCTTCTTAGCTACCATGTTGCCTAGATTAGTCCTTATATTATCAAATCACTTGATCTCCTGATCATATGGCCCCTTCTTAAGAGATGGTTCTCACCTGTGAATCAAGCTAGAGGAAAGGAAGCATCTAGGTGCCTTAGTGGGTGGTTTTGCTTTTTTCTCCAAGAGTTGGTCTTCCTTCTACTGATCCTCTTGGCCAGTCAGTAGGTCACCTAGAGGAGGTATAATTTTTTGTGCATTGTCGTCCAACTTTTTGTGCAGTAAGTCTTGAATGGCATCTTATTTTTCATATTTACTATTGACTAGATTTACATGTACACAAGTCTGTCCAACCAATAGACATTATCTTTGATCTTCTTCATGATTTTGAATAGACAACTATACTTGGTGGGTTTAACTTATCACCCTCATCTATGCAGGTGGGTGAGTTGTTGTGTTTGCTACAAGCTTTCAAGTGCATTGCAAGTCCCTTATAAGTTCATTTATTTCTATTTATTTTGTTCCTTCAATATGGTTTACATGGCATTCTTGGCATATTCAGACTTGTTCATTTTGTGTAATTTGCTTCCTCATTTAATTCTATCATGTTCAAGTAGGCTATATTGCTTGCCCTTGCAGGTTTATTCATAGTTCTTTTTAGCAATCTCCTAGTGTCTCCCTCACGTAAGAGATATCTTCCTATCACATTTAAAAAAGCATGCCTAGTTGGTGTCATGAGACATCGGGATTGGGGTTTTTATATTCCACTGCACTTAAGAAAGCCATATAGGCCTTCATGGATGAAGACAATAGGTAAAGATACATAATAGGGATGATGGTGGCTATTGCTTGCAGTCTAGGAGCGGTGAAGGGGAGAAGGTTAAGTTGGCATTAGGTTCTATGGAGAGAAGGGAAGATCGATGGTCGGTGATGTTGGGGTTTGAAGAAGAGAAGAGTTTGCATTTTGCTTCGAGAATGAGAGGGAACCGGTTTAGGATATACTTTTTTTGTGTGAAGAGGAAGGGAGCTGGAGATGGAGACAAGGGCATGTGCGGTTTCGAGAAATTATCGAGAGGGAGACCAACAACCCCTTATCATTTTTTTTTCTTTGCTTGTGACAAAGTAGCGGGATTATTATTATTTTTTTGGATGGGAAGGAGGACACGACTTTACGCAGCAGAATAAATGGCAGGTTAGTGGAATTTGGGGGTTTTGAAAGGCATGAGGCTTTCTCTTATTGATTTTTTATAATATATATTAGTTAATATAATATAATTTAAATGACTAATAATTTTAACTTTAGGATATTTATATAATTATAAAATTATAATTCTTTGATTTTATTAAGCTTTATAACACACATTTATGTGTGTATTGTTTTTCTACAAAATGTCATTCTCGCACTTGAATTATGTGCATGGCCCGACGCATGAGTGAATCTCATGCTTCACTTTCATGTAGTATACAAGACAATATGAGCGTCTCTATATGTAATTTTAATGTTTTGGACATGTCGGCGCATTTCGTTTTGTGAACGGTGACGTTTGAATGACTATTGAGCGATGTTATGTCCGTTGTTTGACATTTTGGTTGAGATTGATAGAATTGATTGCATGAGGTACTTTCTTTGATGATTTTGATTCATTGACGCATTCCATTTCACAATGGACGTTGTTTGAGAGACTTTGATCGTGGTTGAGGCATTTTGAACATGATTTTTGCGATGTCATATTAGTTAAGCTTCATTCTCATTGTGTTTGTTTGAATCGATCTCGAGAGGTTATCACATAGTAATTTTAATGCTCTTGATGTATTTATGCCATCTGTTTCATGAATCAGAGGATGATTGATGATTTTGATAGCAATCAAGGTATTATGCTTCGTGCATTGTTGCATCCGACGTTTGCTGCTATTGCCAATTTCAACTAATTTGATTTATAATGCTTCATGGCTCATAAGCATAGACCAACAAGTACAAGTTACTTATCCGCTATACCTTTAGAAATGATACAAGCAATAATTACCATCTTAATTATGCTTTAGTTATGTAGGTGGGCAAGACCTGGAGTTGATAGGAATAAGATGATGAAAGCTTGTGGTCAATGATGGAGGATTGAAATTTGCAATTTTAACTTGAGTTATGGATGCAACTATTTCACAAACACAGAACTCCTTTGTGCAGAGATATGGTGTTTGCGCATAATGAGTTGTATCAATAGCAATGGAACTCCAGAATGGCTCATAGACTTAAAATGGCTGATGATATTTTCATTTTGGCAGTTTGGCTATGAGTTATAATTAAGAAAACCCATATGAAAACCTACTATAATACTACAAGAGTTGTCTAGGAATATTTGGCTCTAAATTTATATCAAGGACTAATTTGGTATACATATTAATGCAAACTTTTCACATATTTGTTTTAAAAAGACTAGATGCATGTGACTAAAATATAGGGATATAGGTGATAAGTTTTCATAAATGAAGGACTCCTTTGCAATTGGTACATAAATATAGTGCTATGATGCAAGTTTCCCATTTTACTTGAGTTTATCAACACTATTGAGAACCGTTATATAGGGAGAGTCTAAGATCAATGGTTGAGTTGTTTTTATCGAGACATAGAAATCATGAATTTGAGTCATGATAATAGCCTTTTTGCAAGACAAGGTAAGACTGCATATATCAATACCTCTACAGAAATCATATTGGTGGGAGCTTTGCGCATTGTGTACTCTCTTTAATGTTGTCAGCACAACACTCTATGGTGTACTCCTTAGTATTTTGTTTCATTTTCCCCTTAATATGAAAGAAATCAACTGTTCTTCACAAAGCATAGCTGTGAAAAGCATGTCAAATAAGAGTTCTTCATATGAGATTGCCTTAGTATTTTGTCTTAAACTTCTGCTTTTATGTAGGCTTTAAAAGAAAGAGATGGTATTCCTGATCTTCGGCGAGCAGCGAGGTCTAAATATGCAAGTATAAATCTCATTGAGGTTTGTCAATTTCCTGTTTGAAATCCATCAATTCTGTTCAGTACGTATAGCAGTCAGGATGATTGCTTGTTTATTTTAAATCCTTTATCTGCCTCAGTGTTCTTTGGTACATATCAGTATCATCTTGAAGCATTCTGTAGTTTATTTACATTCACAGGATGTTTTTTGACTAAGGAGTGGATGTTTATTTTCTCTCTGAATTTTTGTTGGTTATCATATTGCTTGTCTTATTACATTTACAGATTGATGATTTAATCAGAAAACTGCTAAAAGGGGGTAGAGAGGTTGACTATGCCTTAATTGCCGTGGTCATACGAAATTTCAAGAACAGTAAGGTGTGTCATTGTGATGTCTTATGCCAATCTTTCTTTTACAAAAATAGTAATATGTTTCGTTGTTCTCTTCTTTAAAATAGAAAGGAACAAAGATTGTTGTCATGGATTCTGATGCTGGTAGATCTAAAGCCATAGCAAGATCATTAAAAAAACTTGGTGTGAAGGTGAGTATTTACAGAAAGGTTTCAAGTGTGTTTTATTTCTAATTAATTTTCTTTGACTTAATGTTTGAGTATAGGAACCTTATTTTGTTGAAGGCGGATTCCAAGCGTGGATAAGAAAAGGACTCCGCATTAAAGAACCTAGACCAGAAACTGCTCTTACTATATTGAATGAGGTACTAAAAATCCTCCTAGTTTATTTTCTATCATTTTTTTCCTTACAATACTTGCTTAATCAAGAACGGTGTATTGTAAATCCTAAGGGTGTCAAAATGGGTCAATAGGTTGGGTTTAGGTACGATCCAAAATTGACTCGACCCTAATCTAGTCAACTCGAACACGACCTGTTTAATAAATCGGTCCAAATGCAGACTTGAACCCGACCCACCAGCAATCTGAATGACCCAAACCTGACTTGATAACCCATTTTGAATTAAAAAAAATAAAAATTTTAACAATAAATTTTAGATTAATTAATCAAAAATAAGACAATCATACCAACAAATGAAAAAAGGAAAAAAATAATTTAAACAGGCCAAAATCTGGTTGGTAAGTCAACCAAAACCCGATTAGTTTAATAAATGGGTTGGAATTCCGGACTCGAATCTCGAACTCGGATTTTTCGGTTTGAGTTGACGGGTTGGGTCATTTTTTGACGCCCACAGTAAATTCCCCGAAATATGCTGAAAATTGTAATATTTAAACTTCGACTTATCAAAAGTGTTTCTCACAATTTGTTTCTTGGTTATGCTAACATGTTATACTTTTCTTCTTCCATGGAAAAACATATGCAATATCCATATTATCATGCCCTTACCCTTATATAAAGGGCTAAACATTCCTGGTCGCTCATGCGTCACTGAATTGAGTCTTAACAATTACATAATTTCTCCTATAAGGAGATTCTTTGGTTTTTATATGGCATATTCAGTATTTCAGATTCATGCTAAATGATGCCCATATTTTATTTTCCATTTGAAGTTTGAAAATTTTTTCTTGACTTGTAATTTTCTAACTTACCATTATTTGTTTGAGTGCTACAGAAGTTAATTTTTTGTTTCTCTAAAGATTCCTTACACCTCAAGCAAACAATTGTGGAAATCTTATTCAGGAAGTGGAAGCAATCCTTGAAGATATTAAACCATCCCCAGTGCAATTTATTGGATATGGGCTGGTAAGATCGCAATTCATGAGTACATTTTTTAAACAAAAAATTAAAATTTTCTGTAGAAAATCCTTCGCTTCTTCACTTATTAATCTTTCTTGCGTTACTAAAAATCATGTTCTTTATTCCAGAAAGCTACGATACTTAAACAGGTTGAAACATGCTTTTCATTCTTTTTTGGAACTCATGCTAATATCAGATTCTTAAATTCAATTGTCTTCTCAGTCATTGCTAACTTATGATGCTTATTTGTAGGGCACTATTGTGGCCATCTATGCTTTTCTAGGTAAGCAATTTACTGTCGGTGCAACTTCAACATAGATAAAAATATATGGAAGCAATTTTCAATAAATTTATTTTCATCTGATTTAGCAAAGAGAAGTACTATATAGTTTGTCAAAGGTTTTATAGGTCTGCTTGCGAATAAGGCTATATAATGGTGAAATTAGTTTATAAACTTCCGAAAAATTATTTTCTTTGCCTGCCTCAGTTAACTAAAAAACAAGTTTTGTGTAGGTATGTGGTCTTCTTCAAAGCTTACCATCTAAGCTTTTTATTTAACTAGTTTATTTCCATTTTTTAACAAAAATTAAAGACATTGTGTATGAATATCGCATTCAACCAAAGCATATCCAAATAAAGAGTGGGCATGCAAGGCCTGTTGAACATAACATCATTCAAACCAAATTGTTTCATTCAACTTAATATGATGTAATATTTGAAGACTCCAGCAGGCAGATGGATTATATTACCAAGGTGTTCGACAATGTAAAAGTTTGTTCATGCAATCTCTAAGCACAAATAACTTTATCATGTTGAATCATTAAACTGCTTTGGAGTAGGATTTAAAACCAGGATTTTTTTTTTTTTGGTGAAAGATTTGAACCCTTCTTCTCTGTTACAATTGGGAACAATTCTAATCAACTTCTCTTCGTTTTATGCTTAAGTAAAATTTTTCTTAACAAATGGTTGTCAATTTTGTGTACAAAATTAGGCTTACTATTAATTGAGTGATTCAATTAGCATTAAAGATTGAAAGATAATGAGATCACTATTCTTTTTTTCTTAAGCAATTGTTTCTGACTATGCTGTAAACTTCTATGCAGAGTGGGAGAAGACATTGCAAATTATTGGTATTGTCGGTCTTGGGCAGGTAATCGTTTTTGTTTCAGCTCATGTTTTCTTCTTTTCTTCAGAAAAAAATTGATGCCCTTTCTTTTAAATTATTTTTCGTGATTGTGAATGAGTATTTTAAACATTTAAATTGTGTTCCTGAGTAAGCAATGTGTAAAAAATTCACTTTTTCCCCCTTAAAAAACCCTTTTGTCCTAACTTGCCCAATATTCTTTCCAAACACCCCGCTTAAAAAGCCTTTTTGCACTAATCTTAATTATGACAAGTCTTAATCGGTTGTTAATCAGTATAGGTTCACGTTCTCGGCTCCCTGCCGTTGCTGCAGTTCTCTTTAATGAAGACTTCTTTTTCTATACAAAAACTTTAGTTTAGAAATACATACCCTAAAATGTATATGTATTTATTTACATTTAATTCTAATGTTATCTTTCATACTTTTCATGACAATTTAATTTCATCATTTTTCTTGCTTAACTTTTTTTTCTTAACAATTTTTTGTAATTTTATATCTTTCCCCCTCAAAATTGAAGCTGATTCAGCCGCTGTTTATGTCCATCAAAATATAAATCAGAGTATCTAAATCGAAAATATAACCATACAATCAATCCATTATTTAAATACAATCTCATATATATGAGAAATTTCATTTTAACTAACTAGTCTAAATTGTTGATGTGATGCCCTCATTTTCTTATAAAAAATTTAAGATATTTATTCCAATCACACCGATGTATTACTAATAACCAATACTTCATCACATTTCTTATAAAATAAATATACCTTTGATATACTTTTTTTTTTCTTTAATGCATACCAAATCAATTCCCAAGATCATTAAAATCATATAAAGTTCTTTTATTTGATCTATATTTCTTCATTCATTTTCTTGCACAAAAATTGCATTTATATCAGTTCTTTCTGTATGATCCCAACTAATTTTATGATACTAATGTAATTTTTTAATTCCATAATAAATTACTGTGTCCTACAACTTCATTGTATGGTTTATAACTTATAAGTCTGTCTCGCCTATTATTTCCGGTAGTTACAACTAGCAAAATCATATGAGGATGTGACAGCATTCTTCTTTTTATTTTAGTATGTATTCTGAACTTGATGTGTTATGTTCTTTGCTAGACTCTGTATCGACGTGTTGCTTCATACAAAGACTCTGATGATCTAAAACGAGATGTGAGGTAATTTAACATTGTTTTTCTTTTAGTAGTCTTGCAGCTTTCTTTTAGAAATTACATTGGTGAGAAATCAGTTGTAAAATACATATGATGCCAATGGACACTCTATCATGCAAAACCATCTTAATGACTGAGCGCTGGCAGTTCTCACCTAGATCCGGTCATCTTAAATGAAGTCTTTGTTGCGTTCTAAAATATTCGCGGCGGTAGAGAAATATAAAGTCCTAGCAATGTACGAATGAATAGGAATGCAGCGTTTATATGAGACACCAGAGTTTTTACGTAGAAACTCCGATAAAGGGGAAAAACCACGGGATCTTGCCCAGTTTAAATGAATCTACTAGTGTTTGTAGTTGATTACAAATGATGCCCTTCCTTAGGGGGAAGGTCTTGGCTTGATGTAGCCAATATACATCATATATTGTCCATTACATGGTGGGAGTTGCTATAATCAATATTGACATGTTCGTTTGGTCAGTAGGATCATAGTCTACGAGCAATATATGTCGGAAGGATTTTAGTTGTTGGGGGACGAGTATTTCAATTCAAATAATTTTTGTAAACACAACTCACCTTGGCCTGTTGGTTGAAAGCTTATGCTTCCAACTAAGAGGTCTTGGGTTCGATTCTTTGTGTATGCGTTGTGTGTATGAGTTTGCCTTAAATGGCCTAAATGTCCAAAAAAAAAAGTAATTTTTGTAATAAAGTAATACAAGAATGATAAATTAGATGATAAATAATAAGAAATCAGCTCATATAAAGTGGGGAGAGGATATTTTTTTAAAAAAAATATTTTTAATAATTTTATACCTAAATGCTCAGATTTTAATACATTGTAAATATATTTTATATTAATAGTTTTTAAACAAGTTTCCTCATATATTTCTGTCCAAAACTTTAACTAATCTGAGAGCCATTGATGGTCATGCTTATTCTCCTTGCAATCAAATCTTGTTTCCAGGCTGCTGCTAGCTCCAGTTACACTCGGAGTGGCCACCATTTCCTGGATCACAGGGATTTTGGAGCCCAAAATGCTTGGCCTGCCAACTTCTCCTTCGTCTACAGCAGTTCAAGATAGGGTTCTTCAGGCTGCTGCAAAGCACGAATCTCAACCAGCAGATGCAGAGGAGATCCAAGCGCAGGCGAGGGAATCATCAGACCAAGTAAATGAACAGCTAGATATTTCTGAAGCATGACGACCTTCTCTTGTAACTGAGCTTTTTTCTTTAATGATTTGTAATTAAAGTTGCAAGTAATAAGTTTTAGTCTTATTAACAACATCACTTGTAAGTGTTGCTAATCTGAACATAAAAATTACATCATTCTTAGCCTTATCTCCTCAATTATTTGTGCAGGTCTTTCAGTATAGCCTATCTAGTTTTTTTTTTGGAACGGGGGTATCTATATGTTGTCACCCTCTTAGGAGACGTTTGACAGTGTAACTAATCCATCGGCTGACCTAAAGGAAGCACCAATCTCAGAAATCTTTTGACCCGCACTTGATTGGGCTCCACTTAAGAGTCGTCGTCATTTGAGGGGATTCGAGCACGAAGTAATGGTGGGTACAATATCTAGCTTTATTGTAAAGCAACAAACCTTGTGTAATAAAAATCAAATAACAATAATATAATGTACTCTACAATAGCAAAATTTTAGGAAAGAGCGTGCATTTGGGATAGCTATAAATGTTGGTACCATATTTTTATTTAATTATAATTTTTAATGTTTTTTTTAAAACATAGATATTGAGAGAGAATTTAATAGTCAAATTTGATAAAATATGATAATTGTAAGAAAATTATTATGAAAAAAATTTATATGATACAGATAATTATTTTAAAATATTTTGTTTTACAACAAATAATAAATATTACAAATCTTAATAATCTATTTTATGATTGAAGTTTAGTTTTGATAAGCTGCGTATATTTATTACATGTTTAAATAATTAGTTGCTAAAAATATAGTAGCTTCAATAATCTTATACGCTACAAGTAGCAGATTAATGTGGCTAATTTTCAGCATGTCCATTTTTAAGATAATTGCACGATTTCATCTGCCATCTTTCTTGTCAACTCTCATCAGTTCAAATGGACCCTCTTAATGAATTAAAATTCAAAATATTATAAATACGAGCATGATATATAATTTAAAATAGGAATAGGGGCAGAATATTAAGAAAATTAAAAAAAAAAACAAAGAAGTCAAACAGAATAAATAAAAATTATTTCTAATACTTTCTAACCAAATGTTTTTTAAGTTAACCTCTATCTTTCTTAATATAGGCTTAATCTAATACATATAATCTCTTAACTATGTCATCAAAAGGAAAAATTATTACATGCAGATGCCGGACTTTCAAGAGACCAATCCGGATACCCCACGTAATAATCTCTCCATCAAAAGGCCAATATTTTATATGACCAAACCATCTTTGACGACTCTCTCTAATTTTATTTTCCACATGATATATTAAATATGTGAATAAAAAAATTTACCTGATGCATGCAAATTCCCAAAATATTAGGTGAAATTTGAGTAAAATGATATGCACCAATAAAGAGAAAAATCCACAAACAATTCCAACAGTCCACTCACAGCTGAACCAAGTCTACACAATTTTGTCTAGCAATAAATAGGGAAATAATAAAGAAAAAAAATGTGATTAATAATGTCACAACAAACATCTGAAAATTAAAATATCAAAATTCCAGGATTATCATAAATTCAAATTCAAGACTAAGCAGAAATATATGGAAAGCAATACACTCACTGCTCTCTTCAATCTTCCTCTTCACCTTCATTCTCTGCAATGTTGAAGTATCTCAGCTCATAAATATTACGATCCTTATTGGAAGCAATCACACGGAGCCAGTCTCGCACATTGTGTTTCTTTAGATACTTCTTTGTCAGGTACTTCAGATAACTGCGAAGAAAAGGATTTTTGTTTGAACTACTTTCAAATCGTTCAAATTATTTATCAAAAAGAATTTTTGTTTGAGCTACTTTCAGAAGAAATTTTAGTTTGATCAGTTGGTTCAGCTCTGGATGAACTGATATATAATTTCAACAATAATCTGATTATCTTAAGCTTAAATAAGCTGAATTAAGAAGAAAATCAAATATCATTTGATAATTTTTATAATTTTAACATATGAAATAAATAATATTTATGTTCATCTTTCAATCACATGTTCAGGGGATATATTGATATAATACTTAAAGTAACTGGCATATTAGAATTTTTTAGTTTAATCGATTCAAAAAACAAAAAAACCGATTCAATTACCAAAAAACTAGAAAAAAAATCAAATTTACAACAATAACAGAAACAATATTTTAACAAACAAAACCAAATCAATGGAATAAGATTGGTTTGATTTGATTTTTTTCATTCAAAGGATGCACACCACCCCTAACCACAATAGAGATGAAAAGGACTGTAAGTTGGGTATCAAGTATGAACAATCTAAAACGAGTTCTAAAAAATAAAGATCTGACCGTAGAAAAACTAAAAGTTTGATCATGAGAAAGCATAATACAATCTAGTGACACGAAAACAAATTAGATTCACACTACTAAAACGTTAAAGGTATGTTGAAGATGGGGTATAGAGTAGTCTAGAATTAAATAAGGAGCAACCAAAGAATTACCAATCGCAATAGAAGTGCATTAAAGATCAATATTCAATCTATATATATTTTCATTGGTTATACAAATGCGCACACAAGGCATTCATAAAAGGCAGGCATATTCAGTTAGTAATGATATAGATTTAATAGGTGAAATCTCTGCTAAATTAAGTTGAGAATATAGAAGGTTGTTAGATGATAAGAAGCTAAAAACTAATAAAGCAAAGAATGAATATATCATTTGTGATATCGGGTGTAAAATTGATAAAAATTCATCAATATCAATAGAAAATCATATGAATGTAAGACATGATACATATAATGAATCTATTATATAAACATATAAGGATATTATATAAACACATAAGGATGTGTATAAGAATATAACTTCAAGCGTTAAAGTTGCATGACTAAAATAGAGGTGTTTCGAGATTACAACAATACAAAAGTAAAATATCATAAAATTACAATTATACCAACTATGCTATATGGATCCAGGTGTTTGAACATAAAGGATTTTCAATTTGAAAGATTGAGACCTAAAAAAAAGATATCGGGATGAATGTGTGGTAACACTAAAGATATAATATTAAATGGTTATATTATAGGGATGAACAAAGCATGGTTTAAAATTGCGCAATATGAGGCTCGCCTTGAGGCCCGCCTTTGCGCAATTCCAGTAAAAAACGCCTCGATGCTTATGACTTGAGTTTTTTTTATGAGGCTTGCGCCTCAACTTGGTTGAGGCCCGCATTGAGGCCCGGAACAAAGTAGCACCTATTAAACAAAATTAATGAAAATTATACATGAAGATTTAGACATGTAAAACCGAGGGAGAATTGATAGATTAAAATAATATAAAAGGATTAAAATGGTGGATGATGAGTAAAGTGGTAAGCAATTGTACAAAAAGAAAGATACAAATTAAGATTAACATCTCATGCAACACTGAATAGAAATGAATGAAGAATGGCAATTCATTAAGCTAAATTCAAATAGTTGGGATAAGATAAATGATAATTATAATGCTTAAGTAGTTTTTTTTTTTCAGGGATATTGTTGCCATATGGAAAGATAAAAGCTAGAGAATCATAAAAATTGATTGAAATCAAACCTCCACAAAGTATACATAGGATGGGTCATATCCAAGGATATCACACATGACATATCTAATGCTAATAATGAGCAAAGCTGCAATCTAATCTAACAAATAAAAAACAGCACGTTCATGATGTGAAACAATAAAACTTTTCTACACTACTAGTATCATAGGATAAGTTAGCAACATGAAAAAAAGGGAGAAATTAGCAAAGATGATGCATACTAAAAAAATTATAAGCAATCATTGAACAATGCCTTAAAGAGAACTATTCGCACCTTTTATAAACATAAAGATGAATGTTGGCAACACCTCTCTCGCAGTTTGTAATGGATTTTAAGCTAGCAATATTCAAGCACAAAACCTTATACTAGGACCCAAACAAGAAGGATGGCATGTATCCACCAGCATTCAGGGGTGAAACACTTGGCTTTTCAAGTTTCTCACAATCTAAAATGCAAGAAAGCACTGCTCTTCACATTTTGTAGTTTAAAAAAAAAAAAAAGAGATTCAAAAGAAACTAGATGAACCTTAGTCAAAAAAAACAACTGACCAGGCTTTGGGGAACATTGCAATCTGACACAAGGCAGTGGTGATGTATCCATTCTGAAATATCCCGTGCACCAGCAGAACTCAATGTGCACGGTGCCAAAACTGGATTACCTTTGGCAATGCCCATCTTATAGGATTTATCGTCTTATAGGATACAAGGAAAGTCTAAAGGCTTTTGTTTGAATATATCTAAAACTAAATATATAGAATATAATTTTAGTAAGAATAGTTCTAGTGGAGGATTGTGACTTTGGGTGATCAAGTCATTAATAAGAGTACATGTTTTAGATATATTGGGTCTATTGTTCAGATTGATAGTGAAATAGATGGAGATATTATTAGTAGAATTCAAATTGGATGGTTGAAGTGGAGGAATGCATCGGGCTTGTTGTGTGATAGAAAAGTCCCCTCAAACTTATAGGAAAATTCTATAAGCTGGTGATTAGACCTACAATGCTTTATGGTGCATAATGTTGGCCATTAAAAGAGAAGCATAACATTAAGTTAAGTGTTGCAGAGATGAGGATGCTCAGGTGGATGAGTGGTTTTACTCTTAGAGACAGGATAAGAAATGAGAATATACGTGAAAAGGTTGGAGTAGCTCCAGTGGAAGATAAGATTAGAGAGAGTCGCCTTAGATGGTTTGGTCACATAAAACGGCAGCCTTCCGATGACTCGGTTAGGAAGGCAGATGTATTAGATTTGACTTATGTTAAGAAGGATAGAGATAGACCTAAAAAGATTTGGTTAGAAAATATTAAAAATGACCTTTCTTTAATATTTTTTAAATAAAAATTTAACTTTTAATAGGGCACAATGGAGAAAAAGAATTCACGTAGCCGACCCCACATAGTGGGATAAAGGCTCGATGTTGTTTTTGTTGTTGATGTATAGGATACAAGAAAGTTTAAGGACTGTATATCAACTCTTTTAACACCAAGAAAGCTCACAGCATCACAGGTCGAACACAACCCACAAAGGTGGCCTCTAATTCTATTACATGGTCATTTTAACATGTAACTTAAAAAATGAAGGGAAAATATATGGTCTGCTAATGCATTCGATAGAATTCATGCGAATGTGAACTTACACATCAAACTATCATACTGCAATCCAACCAACCTTTTTATACTCATACAATATATTCACAAGAATCCTCCACAGCATCCTGAATAGCTATTAATGTTACATGGACCATGCTTATGATGACTAGAGGATGAATTTCTTAATCATAAACTACATAAATAAGAAACCTTTGCAGTTTTGCACATATACAGCAGACACTAACCATTTGAATACACTCCAAGATTCTGTATCAAATACATCCAGTCAATGGTGCCAACGGAGCTAGAAATTCAAAGCTTCTAACTCACAGTCAAATCAATAGTGAAAAAAAAAATATTAGAGAGATTCAAGGGTTCCCCCAACCCCCTAAACTAGCAAGTATATTTATCTATCAAAACTCATACTAAAACCAGGAACAAAAATACATACAAGGGCCCGATTTTGTAAGTTCAGAAAACTTCCACCCAGCCGAAATTTCATTGATATAACAATGACAAACCAAAATACTGGCTTAATATGTTCCAGAAACCCATCTCCACAGGACAAAGAAAACTGAATCATGACATCTATCCCAAATCACATAAAAAAATGTAATAATCCAGATTCAGATAGCTTCAATAGCATTAGATCTCCAACCAGCATTAAAAGATACACAACAAGGAAGTCATACCGCTTGGAAAAGGGACCTTCGGAGGTTACAGTGATCTTGTTTTTCTCGCGGCTGACGGACACGACATCACCAAGAGTGCCGGCCTTGCCGCCAAGCGAGGCTACCTTGATCCGCTCAAGGAGAAACTTCTCAAGGGACGCAATGTCCATGATCTTGTCTTCCACCGGTTTCGAGCAATCGATGACGAAGGTAGAGCCCTTCTTCTTCCCACCTTTCGCGCCAGCCCCGCTCCCTGCTCGGCTCATCTTTCCGCCGCTCTCACGCTTAAAGGAAGAAGCTCGTTCGTTCTGCTAGGGTTTCCAATTGCCGCCTAAGATGCTGCTTCGGATGACTCTATATATGTGGTGAGATGTGCCTCGAGAGATAAATGTGTAGCCTGCTCCACTCCAATTTTCACGTAACCCACCGAACATTTATATTATTAATTTTTATCGATTTATATATCAAACATGAAATTTGTTTATTTACAATTATAACACTCAAAATTTTAAATCATATACAAAATATCTTTACTATTAACTAATTTGAAATACAATAAATATTCATATGCATATGTTTTGATATAATTTATATATTAAAGTAGGATTTAAATAAATATTAAGATTTAAATGTTTGATATGTAAATACATAAAAATTTTATGATATTACATTTTTATTTTTATCAATTTCTCAGGATGATCTCCTTCACCTCCAAGAAGCCCTAATCCTCTCAATGATTTTCTAGGTATTCTTATAGTATTTTTATGCGTGTGTCTAACATCTTTAGAAATAATCTTTTCTTTTTGATAGATATGATGGTTGACAGATTTAACTCGTGATTTTTTTAATGATAAGTAATAAATTCCATGAATTTGTGTCACTAAAAATAATCTTCTTCTTCAATTACTGGGCCATGAGTCCTTTCACAATTTTACTCGTGATTTCTAGGTATTTTGTTACCTCAATTATTCACTTTGAGGTTGTGTTGTGTCAATGTTTAAGAGTATACCTTCAACATTTTCATTTTCTCGAAGCCAACATTTCGAGCTCTCTTTACTCCTTGATTTTCCTATCCATTCACGCCTACATTTACCACCTCTTGTGCCAATACCGTGCTCTTTTTGATGAAGCTACAATTGATAATCTCATTTGCTTTAGAGATCTAGGCTTCGTTTGGGACAGAGCCTTCTTACTGTTTCTTAAAGCAGCTTTTCAGTACAAAAATTTAAATTTTTCTACAGAAAAGCGGCTTTAAGAAGCAGTAAGAAAGTCGTCACAAACGAAACCTTAAAAACATCCTTTTAAGAACCTTCCAATATTCCTCTCAGCTGGTTTTAAATATAAATTACTTTGGCGTATTTGGCATGGGGATTCTCTTTTGGCCAATTGGGAGGTAAATTAGACTCTATGGGGGAACTTCCATGGACTTAAAAGTTTCTCATTTTTTGGGAATGCATTAGTAAAATTAATATTAGATTAAGTCCTCATTTGGTTGCTTTTCATAATAGGTGGATTTAACTTAGGCTTCGTTTGAGACAAAGGTCCACGATTTGACCGGTTATACTGGGATCAAACTGGATGATATAATAAATAAGAATATTATTAAAATAATATTTTTAATATAATTTTAATTTACATATAAGTATATAATTTAATATAAATTATTAATAATTTATGTTAAATATATTTAATATTAATATTCATTAAACAAGCCAACTCGCGAGCTAACAAGTAGACCGGGGCTGCCTCAAATCGTTAGCTCATCGATCTTTATTAGTTAGCTAGTCGAGCTCCATTCATGAACCATTTATCAAATCAAGCTCAAGCTGGCTCACAAATTGCCTTGACTCATTTATGCTCTTATCAGTGTGCATGTTTTTTTTTTAAGCAACCCCACACTATATGTGAAAGTAACCTTTCAAAATGTATGAATTAATTTAAAGTATTTAAATATATTCAAAGGTTTCATACTTATTTCAAATTCTTATTTACTATGAAAAATTCACACTGGCATCTGCTTATCTGAAATTATTACATATCTTCACTGCATTGATTTTTACAATTAAACATAAAATGAACAAATCTTTTTATTAACAGTCAAAATAATATTGCTATTTTGAATATTAATGTCTGATGATTATGAATACTGATTTTGTGAAACAGCTGCTTCATTGAAAGGTTACCTGCTCATGAAGTTTAGAGTAAGTTACAACGGTCAATTGGCCAGTTGAAGGAGCTGAAGGTATATCCTCATCTGATCCCCCAACAACCTGTAGTTATAAAGGAAGACATGAAGGGTGTATGCATTTCAAAATTTGAAAATGTAAAATAGAATGTAGAGTAAGTTGGCTTACCACTATTAGACGTACTGAAGGAATCTTATTTAAAAAGCTTAACAACTGTCAGTCAGAGTAAAAAAAAAA